>NC_051180.1:151565136-151605245 GCF_013339695.2 Rhipicephalus sanguineus
AAACATTATTGGTAGCTGAAGAAACATAAAAACTAGTTCTAGCCATTGACAGCTCTGCACGTCCAGAAGATACTGGCAACACTTTGGCCAACAATACAGTTGTTGCATTGAGTGCACTGAATTTCTGCCACACCTCACTGGCCCATTATTGTAGAGAGGTGGTTAAATGGCAAGGCAGCCACCATCCTGTTATCTTATTGACTAACTCAAGTTTGCTCAGTATTAGCAGAGTCATTCAATTCTTTATGGTCACGAAACTGCACCGTCACGCTATGGGCGAGCTTCATACGCTGCTCGAAAATGCCGCAACGCGCCGCCGCTGCGCCACAGAGGCGATCGTCTGCGCCGTCCGCGTATTGAAATACTCGCGCAGTGCGAGACAAGCTGCTGGATATCATATGTTCAAGTTTGAGGAAACGCTGTCGCAGGACTAGGATGCCTAACAGATGTTGCGTGCCGGGGTGCCATTCCGGCTACAAGGGAAGCAAAAAGGTGTCGTTTTGTTTGCCGTTAGACAAGCAGCAGCGCGAGAAATGGAAGCGGGCATACCGCTGCAAAAAAGCGGTGATAATTAACATTGAGTCGAAGTATACACGGGTGTGTGCGAACCATTTCGACGCTCGGACATTATCACGGCGTACGATTTTAACATCAACGGCGACTCCGTGTCGCAGAAACGCGACAAACCAACGCTGAAGGCTGACACGTTCAAAGGATTTTTGAGGACTTCCTTCGTATCTCACAAAGCGCAAACCTCGATCTCGCATCACTACAGTGCGACCACCATGCAAACGACCACGTGAGTCACCCTGAGAAGAGCTACGCGCGTAGCAACGTCCTGTTTAGACCGCACGTAGTGCGTGTCGTGCGGAAACGCCTGGCAAGAAAGGACCAACGGGGAGTGTAAACTGCGTGCCGATCACCTGCTAAGTGCTGCACTGCTCGGCCCTGTCGGCTAGACGAAAAACAAGTCATATCGGTTGTACGCCAGAATGAAAGCGAAGCACTAATACAACGAATAGAAGCTGTTGAGAGTCAAGTGCAACTCTCGCTGGCGCACGCAGCGAGCCGAGCGAGCGGGTCACCCACGTTCTTCACTATCGAGCTTCGGACCCAAACAAATGCAAGCCTTCGAGCCCGGACGCCACGGATAACTCGCTTCAATGTGCCGAATGTGCAGAACTACGAAGAACACTGCCAGCTTTAACAAAAGTAAGCTGTTCGTCAGCGGTTGTATTCCCGCAGAGTTACCTGCCACAATACGAAGCGATAAGAAGTAGCTTCGCTACGTCGTCGGCACCAAGCCGGCCGGCGGCGGTGTGAGTGCGTTGCCGGTGCAGGTGAAAGAAACGTTGCGTAGAATATGCTTCACAGAGAATAATGTCTTCTGGAATAAAGTACAGGTCAACTGTGTCTTTCTCTGCATGCCACACAATGTTGTCAAACATCTAGCATGAAGGCGAGACGAAGCAACTTGCGGCCGGCGGCGTACAGCGAGGCGAATACGAGCATGGTGAAACAGCTGTGCCTGCAGGTGCCAAAAGTCATACAGAAGTCCCCTGCTACGGCGTTCGTAATTATATATCTGGTATTCTGTCGTTAATCCCCGAATTTTTGTATTTTTCTGCTGATACCACCGCGAGCTGCATGTTTTAATTGAGCTGGTTTTTTCCTCCCGGGTGCTCATTTTAAAACAGAAAACGCGTTCAGAAATGTATTTATGCATGCTGAGTGCTAGAAGTAAAAGCGTGAAAGCAAAGCGACCGTTGCGGAAGTTTAGAAAGTTTAAACACCGAGGCTTCCCACACACACCCCAGCGATAGCAGCGTTCGCATCGCCTCTCAAGCACAGCTGCGCTTCTGGCGGCGGCCGCTGGCTCCATATGAAACTGACGCGGCAGTTTCGTGACATAAGAAGCATTGAATGACTCTGGTATTAGCTACTAGCTATACAAGACATCTCAAAACAGTGTTCACAGAAACTGCACTTAATAAAAATATTTCCCACCAACAATGATTACCAAATTGGCATAGATCACTCTTTATACGAAGTTTTGATAATGCAGTGTCATTACAAATGGACTGTAATGTGTCAAGACGCAGCAGACTCACCGTATGATGTTTTCATACTCTTATCAGCACCCTTAGAATCTTTCCAGCGCCGATACATGACTGAGGCATCTACGTTGGCTGGAGAGAAAGTGTTGGGCTCGTTCAACAGTGAGATGACGCTGAGCAAGATAGTCCTGGAAATAAAAAAATAAATAAATAAAAAAAAAGAAACGAGAATAATGCCAACATCCTTTAGTTTTCACTTTGGAGCCTAGTGATGACTAGCTTTACACCGTACTTCTAACCCAAGTAACTGCTCTATAAAACTGCATGCTACTGCTTGCCTCCGCAAAAAAAGTTACAAGAAAGTCACGCTACTTCCTGAAAATACTGGTTTGTATGTGTTTGTCGTTTACCCTAAGAATACAGTGGTTATGTTCAGTTTTCCATGTGTTAAAACCAGAGATATTGTTTTCCTGGTCTAGTCTGTGGGCTATACTCTTAGGATGCTGTATTTCTACTTCTACAACGCGATCACCACACAGTAGATGACCATGCAAAATAAATCCTCCAACATTGTGATGAAAACTTCGAACTTTATGCAAGGTTCATTCCAGCAGTATTACTACACGACTAGAGAAAAATGCAGCTGGTGATGGGGCTGCTACGGTATGTGGTCCAAGAAGGGGTCGACGGCTGTTCACTGTGAAAATACTATACACACCTTACACCTGTCTTGTGGCAATCTGCAATATGCGGTTATTCAGTGGAAGCACAATGCAGAAACTAACTCCACAGAACATCATTTTATTAATACACAAAATAGGCTCGCGTAGTGGCTACACAGCTCATGATTCCTGTAATTTGGAAAGCCAAACTGGAAAGCCATCCCACAGGTGTGCCCTAAGAGTCAGTTAAAAAGGCGCATGTGCATGATTTCCGGGAAGTGATACCATGCACACAATGTCCTGTACATGTATTCTCAGCATGTAGCTTTCTTCAGTGGACTTAATCTGTTCCAAATACTTGCCTGACATTCTGTGTGGGATTCCAACGTTCACAGGGAGCTCACCACTCTGAGGGTCGTCAATGGGCGGATGAAGAAGAGAGATGCACAGGTCCCCATTCTGCATTAAATCAGAGGATGCCCTGCAAGCTACTTAACCATACAGCAGCAATTTGCAACAAGAACACAGCTCTATCACACACATGAACATTGTGAGCTCAGTCCACTCAATAGACCTATCCAATTATCAGAAGCTAGAAAGTGGCAAATGCTCCTTTTAAAATACACAAATCTGTAAGCTAAGTCAAAACATCAAATTGCTGCACACAAACAATCTAATGTAGCACAAGGTCTGTAACTTCGTACGGAAATTTTATTTAAAGAAATTTTGTGCAGACTCCCACAATGTGGAAACCAGTGCACGTGATGCTGTCACGAGCCAGCATGGTGAGATGATGTGTTAGAAGAGACATACTGCAGACAGATTTCAGTGATGAACCCCTCTCAGCCACTGGTAAACCACTGTGCATGGTTAGTATATGCCCTGTTGAAACACGATGGGCAACCTTCCGCTGCTATCCTCTTCTTCCAACTTTAGTGATGAGAGGATAGTCCACCAAGCTCCAGCAAATATCTGATGCCAAAAACACAATATATAACTAATGTTACAATATGGACGAACCAGGGGCTCCCTTAAATATGACTGAGGAGTGCCACACCACGACAGGCAGTTGACACAATAGACAACTATCTGATGCCACTGGAAGGCAACCCATTCTGGAGAAGACCTAGTTAATTTTCCTTGGAGGTGTACCACAACAAAACAGGGTGGCATTGAAGCTCGACTGCAATGACAAACTAATTCGAACAGACAGCTAAGAATACACTACACGAGGGGAAGGAGCCAAGCCTTCCCTCGTGTAGTGATTATGCACAGACGGGAGGAGCCAGTATGTACTGTATCGTGCAGACTACGCATGCGTTGTACGTATCTACTAGTTTACAGTGATGGACTGCAAAGATTAGCCAGCACGTGCCTGTGATGCCGACGGCTATATATGCTGCGGGTGTTCCTAAATAAACTGCTTTTTTGGTTCTTGCATCCCGGCTGAATGATACATGGTGTCAGAAGTGTGTTTGCTCGATGAGGGTACGACAGGTTGGCGTTGTTGTACGTATTCGAGGCAATGGAACTAGTTAAGCCACCGGAGCACCTGCTACTTTCCGGCAACATCGCGAAGAATTGGGACTTGTTCATCCAGAAGTTCGAGCTGTTTCTTCAGGCGACAGCATCTGCGAAAGAGCCAAGGTCAGAAGCTGTGAAGGCTGCGCTACTTCCGAGTGTGGCTGGCGACGATGCACCTTGAAGTGTTTCAACAACTTCACCTTCCTGGAAGCGGAAGCGCAAGGATGACTACGCGACGGTTGTGCGGAAGTTTAAGGAATACTGTCAAGAACAAGTGAACGAAGTTATGAAAGGTACATATTCGCTCAAGAAACCAGGACGAAGCTGAGCCCTTTGAGCATTTCCTGCGCGACCTGCGAAAATTGTCCCGGAGCTGCAACTTCGTTGAATTGACCGAGTCAATGATTGATACGAGACCAGGTTGTGTTCGGTATACATCACCCAAAGTTGCGGGAGAAGCTCCTGAAAGTGAAAAGTCTTACGTTAGACAAGGCGGAACAAATTTGCAAAGCCGCTGAGCTGGCCAGTCAAGAGAACGAGGCGTGGGCTCAGGCCGAGAAACATGTCGCGTCGGTAAAAAAGCGCCCGTTTAAGTGCATGAAATGCAACCGGCTGCATGAGCGAAGCAGGTGCCCAGCGTTTGGAAAGAAGTGTTTTGTCTGTGGAGGTGCAAATCACTTGCAGTGTGTTGCAAGAAAGGGCCTACAGTAGGCGAAGTGGTCAATGCGCAAGACATCTTCGACATCCTCGACGTAAAAACTTGCAGTGTGAGAAGTTCGACGGACTGGATCGTAAACACTAAAGTTGCCGACCAGGATGCCTTCTTGAAGGTGGACACAGCTCCCAAGCAAACTTGCTGCCCTACTCGATCTATCGGAAGTGCAAAGGTAAACACATTTTGAGGCCAAGCAGCTCCACTCTACGGTCATATAGCGGTGACGCTATCAAACACTTCGGTGTCGCGACCTTGCCAGTGGCCATTAAGAATCAGTCCGGTCAGTTCGACTTCTTTATAGTCAAGAAAGGTAACCAAGCTATACTCGGACTGTGTGCAAGTGAGACGCTGGGATTGGTCGTGAGAACGGTGGATGCAGTCGAAGTTGGCACTAATGAAGTACTGGAGGAATTTCCTCACCTGTTCCAAGGAACGGGCTGTGTAGGGCGTCAGTATCGGATGGTATTACGTACTGGTTCGGTACCTGTAGTCCAGCCAGCACGACGCGTACCCTTGACACTGCAAGAACTGCTGCGGGAGGAGCTGGACCGCATGGAACGGGGCGCTATCATCACGAAAGTGACGGAACCAACGGACTGGGCGAGTCCCCTGGTTATTGTACGTAAAAAGTACGGCACACTACTGGTATGCATTGATCCAAGGCATATCAATGCATGCCAGAAACGTGAGCACTATCAGATGCCTAAACGTGAAGATATTGAGGCCGAGCTCGCTGGCGCTAAATACTTTTCCCGCCTCGATGCTAATTCCGGATTCCACCAAATTCTTTTGGATGACACCACATCAAAAATCTGCACATTTGGTACGCCTTTTGGTCGCTACCGCTTTCTGAGGCTGCCCTTCGGTATTGCATCGGCTCCGGAAGTGTTTCAAAAAACACTGAGCGAGGTCTTTGACAGGGCTCCTGGGGGTACGGGTGTATGTAGATGACATCCTCATCTGGGGCGCAACTAAAGAAGAACACGACACGCGCCTTCGGAATGCATTGCAACTGGCGAAAAACGCCGGCTTGACCTTTAACGCGAGCAAGTGCAGGTTCGGGCTAACTGAAGTCGATTTTTTGGGTGACGTAATCAGCCATGATGGAATAAGGCCAAATGGCACACTGAGTATGTCCCTAGCCGAAATGTCGCAGCCAAACGGACAAAGCTGCGGTGCACAGGATGTTAGGCATTGCGAATTACTTTGGAAATACATTCCGCATTTTGGCAGGAAGGACCTAACTATTGCAGCCTTCTTCAAAAAAGACACAAAGTTTGAATGGTTCGGAAAACCACGCTAAAGAATGGACAGCTATGCCATTGGCTCAGCAGCGCACCATTGTTGTCCATCTTTGATGCTGCCAGGGAAAATTTCTGCTGATGCTCTAAACATGGACTGGGCGCCGCACTTCTACACCTGCCTGGTGACATTTGGCGGCCTGTTGCGTATGCAACGCGCGTGATGAATGAAACTGAACAAAGGTACTCGCAAATTGAGAAAGAGGCGATGGGCATAACGTTCGGTTGTGGGAAATTTCATCATTTTGTATACGGGCGCAAGATAGTCGTAGAGACATATCACCGCCCACTGTTAGCCATTGCATCCAAGGGAATCGGGGATATGCCACCACGTCTTCAGCGTTTCTTCCTGCGCTTACTGAACTACGACTATGTGCTTGAATTTGTACCAGACTAAAGAACTGCTGTACCAGACTAAAGAACAACCGAAGAAATAGAAGTTCACGCAGTTGGTGCAGTCTCGGACCTGGCAAGCAAAAAAACCCTGGATCGTTTAGTTGCCGCAACTGCAAGCGACCCTGACTTGAAAGAGGCGATTCGCTACATCAGCGGCAGTGGTAGTATTGATGGCTGCATGAAACCTTTCACTGCTGAGCTGTCTTTGATAGGAGGAGTGGTGTGAAAGGCAACAAAGTAGTTGTCCCAAAGTGTATGAGGGAAGAATGCTTAACTTATACACGAAGGCCATTGGGCGAAAACAAATGCAAGGCACGAGCCCGACCATTGGTATTCTGGCCCGGACTTAACGCAGACATGAAATATGCTAAAAAAGCAGCGTCATGTGTCGAAATATGTATATAAGCAAACCACGCGAGAATTTTATGCTTAGACCCACGCCAGAGTCACGCTTGGTACAGAGTTGGCGTTGATATCTTTCAGCACGGAGGAAGCTCGTACTTGTGCGTTTTCGAGCGCAGTCAAACTCCCGGAGGTGGAAAAACTGAGCGATAGCACGTCTAGCACGGTCATGAAAAAATTGAGCTGCATTTTTGCGCTATTGGAATCCCAGTCGAGGAATGCAGTTACAATGGCCCTCAGTTCGCGTCTCATGAGTGTGCTACCTTTGCATCCAGGTACGACTTCAGGCACGTGACATCCAGTCCTGGCTTTCCGCAGTCCAATGGATTCGCGGATAAAGGTGTCCAAATAGTAAAACGGGTTTTGAAAAAGACACAAGAGAATCGCGACGACTTCTGGCTGGGCATTCTCAGTTACCGATCTACACTACTGGAAGACGGCCGCTCCCTGGGCAAGCTGCTGCAAGGCCGGAGGCTACGAACCAGGCTCCCCGACTTCAGCCCGCAAATGAAAAATTCCGCGTTTAAACGCAAGCAAGTCGACAACCGCAAGGACCTACCAGTGCTCAAGAAAGGAGAAGTGGTGAGGATCCGAGATAAAGCATGGACCCGCAAAACACAGGTCGTGAAACCTGTAGCGCTGAGGTCCTACCGCGTCGTTACCGAAGATGACAAAGTGATTCGTCGGAACCGGAGACACCTGATTCGAACGCGTGAATCATTTCGACACGATGGCCTCGACAGCGACGAGCCGGAAAGCGAGGACGACCAGCCAGAGGTGACAGCACCGACTGGGATGCACGCATACACGCCTCTACCCCCTACACTGCTCCCACGACGGTCTCGGAGGGCACCTCTGTAATGACGTGCGCGGTAGTCCCATCTGGTGCACGGCGTTGGTGTTTTGGGATGTGCGGTGCGCCGACGAAGACGACGACGAGACATGGAAAAGGCGGAATCGTGTCGTCCAAGTCAAGCCAAGCTGTGTGGAAGAGAGAGAAGTGGAAGAAGACGAGGAGAGCTTCGGGAACGAAACCGAACGAAGCAGTCGCAGGGTGAAGCGCTCGTCGGGTCCTGGTCCCGAAGCCTACCCCTGTGCCTGGTGACCCCTCGAGCCTGGCTCCCGTCTACCAGGCGCTCCAGCAGCCGGCGCCGGTCCGTTGTTCTCGGACCCGGGCGTACTCCAGACCTGGGCCTACTACTGGCTGTCCGGGACGTCTTTGCCACATCGGCTTTGCCGCACGCTCCGCTCCGACCATGCATGTGTCATCGCTGCTGTCGGCGTAAGATGCAGCACAACTCATCGACTGATCCGCCCTCGACCGTCACACGGTGAAGTGTTCACACAAATCTTGTGTAGTGCAGTGGGGTACTACGCTGAGGGTCAGACCTTGAGTCCTTCAAGAACGTGTGTCGTGCTAGTAGCTATAGGGCAGTTCTTCGCTGTTGCATTGTAACGCGCCAAGCTTTATCATCATTTTGTGGCATTAAAGCCTTATAACGTCAAGCTGCAAATGTCTTCGTCCGTCTCGGCAACAATTCTTTAAGTTGCCGTGATTACCCGAACCCTATCCCTCATAATTGGCGTCCGCGAGGCAGGACGAAGCCGTTTGCACTGAGTTAAAACCTTTGTAGTGAAGATGAGTGAGCAAGAGCTTATATCGCTAGCGGAACGCATGGGGCTTCAAGGAGCTGAGCTAAAGACGTGGGTAGACGCGCGGTTAGAGCGGGCTCATGAGGAATCTGTGCAAGCGCGTGAAGAGCGTTCCGCAGAAAGGCAGGCGGCCAAGGAACGTTTGGAGATAGAAGAGAGAACGCTTCAACTGCGAATTAGACTAGCTGAGGTCGAAGGTAGCTGAGGTCGAAGGAGAAGTGGGCTACAGCGCTTAGTTTATGCCTCCGTGGGGAAGCGTTGAAAGTCTTCGGTCGTCTGTCGCCGGAAGACTCGATGGATTACCAGAGTACGAAAATGGCCTTGGTCCAGAGGTTTCGTTTCACAGCCGAAGGCTATCGCGAAAAGTTTCGGCAAAGCAAGCCGGAAGACGGCGAAACTGGTAAACAGTACGCCACGAGATTACAGAGCTTCTTCGATAGATGGCTGGAAATGTCGAAACCGGACAAGGACTTTGCATCCGTGCGCAACCTTATTGTAGCTGAGCAGTTCCTGACTAACTGTTATGATCGCCTGGCACTTTTCCTAAGGGAGAAGAAATACAAGACAGTAGAAGAGATGGCAGAAGCGGCTGATACCTTCTTGGAGGCCCAGCAGCAAACAAACTTGTTGGTCTTTCGTAACAAGTCCGGAAACATTACCAAGGAGCAAGATGAATGTACATATACCCAGCCTCCTCTTACATGTTTCGTCTGTGATCGACCTGGGCACCGAGCATCTGATTGCCGCACGAAACCCCAACGAGTCTTCTGTGGGCGCTGTCGGAAGCCAGGCCATGATGCAAGAGCATGCCCAAGCAACGGTGGGTCAAAGAAGACGACATCTTGCATCGTGTCTACTGACCAGAAGTCCGAGACGCCCGCATGTGCCGACGATTCGTCACAAGATGAATACGTTGCCAGTGCACTCCGAACACGCACCGCAACAGCTACGCGAAACTTGCCGGTGTTACAGGGAGAAGTGTTTGGACATACTGTATCTGTCTTGTGGGATACTGGAAGCAACACCCTGGTCGTGCGCCGTCCCCTTATTCCCGATGAGGCGTTGACGGGTACTACCGCCACTATTTTATTGGCTGATGGTAGTTGCATCGAGGTACCGGAAGCAGAAGTACGGATTCTATCGCCCTATTTCACCGGAAATACGATAGTCAAATGCACGACGTCACCACTTTACGATGTCATCGTAGGAAATGTTCCCGGCGCCCGTGACGCTAATGACCCCGATTCAACGTGGAAGGAGTCGGCGAGCCAGAAGTCGGCGACTAATCAGGCATTCAAGTCGGAAGAGAAACCCAAGGATGGATGCGGGACGAATAGCACAATCATGGTTGGTGTTTCAAGCAAGGGACATCGCCGGAAGCCCACGACTGCTAATTTTGGAAACTTAGAGGTGACACAGGAGTCCTTTCGCCAAAAACAAGAGGAAGACCGGTCGCTGGATGTTTGTAGGGCGAAAGTCGACACCATCATCCGCGGCGAAGGAGCCATATACCACTCATTTATGTTTGAGAAAGGAATCTTGTACCGCGTTTACCACTTGGCTCCAGGTAAATCATTTCAACAAGCGGTGGTTCCAAAGGCGTTGCGTGTCCAAGTGTTGAACTTGGTACATGAATCCCCGATATCTGGTCACCAGGGTATCAAGAAGACGAAGGACCCAGTTTTGGAGTCGTTTTATTGGCCCGGTGTACAGGAGGAGGTCCGAAGGTTCGTTAAATCATGCGACGCATGCCAAAGGACATATCCCAAAGGCAAAGTAGGCAAAGCGCCTCTTGGACGAATGCCTTTGATTGACACGCCATTCGAACGCGTGGCCGTTGATATCATTGGACCTCTGACGCCGATTTCAAAGAAGGCCAATCGATACATTCTTACCCTGGTGGATTTCGCCACTCGGTACCCGGACGCGGTGGCTTTGCCCGCAATTGATTCGGCAACAGTAGCAGATGGGCTACTGGAAATGTTTTCCCGTATAGGCTTCCCATGGGAGATTCTCTGTGACCAAGCATCCTGCTTCACGTCAGGCCTGATGGAGGAAGTGAATGCTCTGCTTGCCATTCTACATCTGAGCTCGACGCCTTACCACCCTATATGCAATGGCTTGGTCGAAAGGTTCAACGGCACCTTGAAACAGATGTTGCGCAAGTTGTGCCAAGAGAAGCCGAAGTCATGGGACCGATTCCTTGCGCCTCTGTTATTCGCCTATCGAGAAGTACCTCAGACCAGCATGGGCTTCTCACCTTTTGAACTGATATACGGCCGGCACGTCCGAGGACCCCTAGATATTCTTAAGGAACTCTGGACGGGAGAAGACCTAGAGGAAGATATATCAAGACTACCTACGGATATGTGCTGGATCTGAGAGAACGTCTTGAACACACCTTGAAGCTGGCTCAAGAGAATCTCTCCCGAGCTCAAAACTCGCAGAAGTATTATGACCGAACCTCCAAAACACGACAGCTCAAAGTTGGTGACCGGACTCTTATATTGCTCCCAACCAGGGAAAACAAGCTTCTTATGCACTGGAAGGGGCCATTTCCGGTTACAAGAAAAAACGCCAGGCCTGCACTGAAACCGCAGCACAGTCACAGCGAAAGCTGGAAGAGCAGCGTTTCTAGAGCCCGTTAAGCTCTCTTGGGGCTACAATACAAGTACACTAGAAAGGTACCCACTACGCCATAAATCACAATTTTTGTGAAGTTGGGATGCACCTACTGAGCCAATATTCGTCATTCTGCGGAGAAGCGAGGCACCAGCTACACGTCTGTAAGGCTTTACGTGCACTTTGTTGACGCGACGACTGATGACGATGAAGAATTATGGCTCAGCCATTTTTAATGGGTTGGAATCTTTAAACGGCCCACCAGTTATGTAATTTGCATCGGGTGACGCCCGGTCGCTATTTCCCTCTCCCGTCATGCTGTATAACATACGTTGGCGTGGAAGAGAGACGGGGGGGGGGGGCGAAGAACTTTACTGAGACCCCGAGGAAATGGATCATGCGTTTATGGGCTTCCTTGGCAACCAATACAAGTGCACTTGCGAGGAACCCACTACGCTATAAATCATTGTAATTTTGCTGAGACCCCGAGGAAGTGGATCATGCGCTTATGGGCTTCCTTGGCATCCAATACAAGTGCACTTGCGAGGAACCCACTACGCTATAAATCATTGTAATTTTTGAGAAGTAGGGCAGCAGGCACTGTGCCATTTTTCGTCATTCTACGGAGAGCGTTGGTACCTGCTAAACGCATGTAAGGCATTATGTGCACATTGTTGATGCTGTGCCTGATGACGATGAATAATTATGGCAGACCCCTTTGTAATGGGTTGGAAGCATTCAACAACCTACTCGTTGCGCAATTCGCATTGTGTGACGCCTGGTTACAGAATTCGCGTTGTGCGACGCTTGGTGCTTATTTTACTCTTCTACCACGCTATATTGCATATGCTAATGTGGTTCCTTCCCGACATGAAGCCTGTATAGGACCTTTTTGCAAAGCAGCTTCAAGCACCGGCATGGCTCAGAGGTTGAATACTGGGCTCCCACGCGGAGGGCCCAGGTTCGAACCTCGTTCCATCCTGGAATTTTTTTCTTATTTCGTTTTTTTTCTTATTTCGAGCGATACTGGTTACGGACACCGGCGGCGGCGGCAGCGGCGGCGGCGGCGGCGGCGGCGGCGGACAACTACGGCGCCAAAAACGGCCGGTGAAATGATCTCATAACAGCTTTCGCTGTAAAAAGAGTGACCACGACTACTGGTTGGACCTTGGACACGCCACGAAACTGTTTCACATAAACATGCTCAAGCGTTACGAAGAACGTCAACCAGAAGTCACTAGTCAGGCTTCATCGTTCGTCGTAGTCGAAGAAGGAGAATCAGATTCACCCCTCCCTACATTTAAAGTAATTGAGGGAAAAGGTATTGAGTCAGTCACACTCGGAAGTAATTTAGACGAAGCACAACGCGCTGATATGTGCAATCTCTTGGACGAATTCCGAGACATATTTTCCGAAGTTCCTGGGAAGACGAACCTCCTAGAGTGTCGGCTAGAGCTTACTACAACGAAACCAATCAGCACGTCACAGTATCCGCTGCCGTTTGCAATGAAGGAAATAGTAGAGAAGGAGGTTCAAGATATGCTGAAGTTGGGAGTTATTGAACGATCCCACTCGCCGTATAACTCACCCTTGGTCCTTGTTAAGAAACCAGACAACAGCTTTCGCGCGTGCATTGACTTCCGCCGTATTAATGATGCTCTGGTGTCCGATGCTGAACCCATACCCAGAACTGACATTATGTTTGCTGAAGTCGGCACAAAGTCGGTTTTCTCAAAGTTAGATCTTACAAAGGGCTATTGGCAAGTACCCTTAGAGGAAAGTTCTCGTCCGAAAACAGCTTTTTCAACACAATCTGGACACTACCACTTTCTCTATATGCCTTTTGGAAATAAGAGAGCCTCGGCAATATTCATACGATTGTTGAGGACACTACTGCACGGCATTCCAAACACAGTGCATTACATAGACGATGTTCTGATTGCCACAGCTACGTGGGAGGAGCATCTAGTGACATTGAAACAGTTGTTTCAGAGGATCCGAGAAGCAGGCCTACGGATCAAACCTCAAAAATGTGAGATCGGAATGATTTCCGTCATCTTCCTTGGGCATCAACTCGGAGATGGTACAATCCGCCCAGTAGAGAGCACGATAGCGAAGATCGCTAAAGCCCCAAGACCGGAAACGAAGAAGCAGCTTCGCTCTTTTCTCGGCTTGGCGGGATATTACCGAGACCTCATACCTCATTATGCCGGGAAAGCGAAACCACCGACTGAAATGACAAGATGGAAAAGAACAAGTTAGCGTGGAATACCGAAAGAGAAGAGGCATCTGAAACCCTCAAACAGGCTCTGGCATCTGTACCAGTAGTCAAGGCAGCTGACATAAAGAAACCCTTCGTATTACGTACAGATGCCTCTGATAGGTGTATAGGCGCTGTACTTATGCAGGAACACGAGGGTCTTCTTCACCCGGTGTCATATGCCAGCCGCCAACTTATGCCCCGGGAAGAGAGATACTCTGCAATTGAAAGAGAGTGTTTAGCGTTAGTTTGGGCGATCGCCAAGTTTCATATCTTCCTTTATGGAACCTCGTTCGTCGTTCAGACTGATCATCAACCGCTACGATACCTCTCTCAAGCCAAGCATTTGAACAGCAGGGTCTTACGCTGGAGTCTCGCATTGCAAGAGTACACCTTTCGCGTTGAGCATATCAAAGGATCAGAGAACGTGGGTGCTGATTGTATGAGCAGGCTACAGGTGTAGGTGCTAGCTCTACAACATTAATGTAATTAAGTACCATGTGCCTAGGGACTCCCACAGACAGACTATTGTCTTGGTGCAACAGTTTTGTACATTTGTTTGTCGTAAGTCTTGTCTCCCGCGCACTTTGGACAGTTTTTTTTTGAAAAAAAAAACTTTCGAAAGGGGGGGCTTTTGTCATGACGTGCGCGGTAGTCCCATCTGGTGCACGGTGTTGGTGTTTTGTGATGTGCGGTGCGCCGACGAAGACGACGACGAGACATGGAAAAGGCGGAATCGTGTCGTCCAAGTCAAGCCAAGCTGTGTGGAAGAGAGAGAAGTGGAAGAAGACGAGGAGAGCTTCGGGAACGAAAACCGAACGAAGCAGTCGCAGGGTGAAGCGCTCGTCGGGTCCTGGTCCCGAAGCCTACCCCTGTGCCTGGTGACCCCTCGAGCCTGGCTCCCGTCTACCAGGCGCTCCATCAGCCGGCGCCGGTCCGTTGTTCTCGGACCCGGGCGTACTCCAGACCTGGGCCTACTACTGGCTGTCCGGGACGTCTTTGCCACATCGGCTTTGCCGCACGCTCCGCTCCGACCATGCCTGTGTCATCGCTGCTGTCGGCGTAAGATGCAGCACAACTCATCGACTGATCCGCCCTCGACCGTCACACGGTGAAGTGTTCACACAAATCTTGTGTAGTGCAGTGGGGTACTACGCTGAGGGTCAGACCTTGAGTCCTTCAAGAACGTGTGTCGTGCTAGTAGCTATAGGGCAGTTCTTCGCTGTTGCATTGTAACGCGCCAAGCTTTATCATCATTTTGTGGCATTAAAGCCTTATAACGTCAAGCTGCAAATGTCTTCGTCCGTCTCGGCAACAATTCTTTAAGTTGCCGTGATTACCCGAACCCTATCCCTCACAACCTCGCCAGCCAAGACGTCTGCAGTACCACCATAACTTCAATCAAGTCCATTGTGTATCTCGGCTTTAAGAAATTGTTAAAGAGAGGAAGGTGTATTGGTGCAGATTACGCATGCATCGTACGTGTCTGCTAGTTTACAGTGACGGACAGTAAAGATTAGCCAGCACGTGCCTGTGATGTCGACGACTATATATGCTAGGGATGTTCCTAAATAAACTGCTTATTTGGTTCTTTCATTCCGGCTGAATGATACAATTTTAAAGAACGAAAAAGAGGAGGACGCTTGAGCTTCGCGTTCAAGGGTGGAGCGCGATAGCGTAATCGGGCCGCGTTCGCATCGTCTTCAAGAGCGCACTCAAGGAAAGGAACATTCGCGCGCCTAACATTGGCCGTTTCAAACTATCCTAGAATGCCTACTTCAAGTACAGTTGCCAAGTGCCCACTACGGCATGACGCTTCCTTATGCAAATTGACGAAGTGCTCGCTGCGCATCCGTAAGGTGCCACGCGCACCTGCACACTTTGTAATGGGTGGGCAGCTTTAAACCACCCACTCGTTTCGTAATTCACATGTTTTCAGCAGACACGTTTAAACTGCGCGAAGAAGACACCACGTACAAAATATGGAACACGCACACACACTGCATTTCGTGTGTGTGCGTGTTCCATGTTTCGTACATTTCGTTTTCTTCGCGCAGCGTATCTGCTGACTCTATGAACCAGCTAGCCCAAGGAAATTCCACACTTCGCATGTTTTGACGCCTCGTGCGATTCTGCCCGCAAGATTACATGCATTAAGGAGACTCCTCCCACTACATGAAACTCTTTTAGCATTTTTTTGCGAAGCAGTGTTAAGCTCTGGCGTGGCTCCGTGGTAGAACAGCTGCTCGCCATGCAAAAGGCCTAGGTTCCGAACATTTTTATTATTTGTTTATTTGCATTTGCCTCGGGTTTTCGCTAACGGAGAGCGCCGATCTTTTGCTCACAACCAACGACGCCACCGCCAACACCGACACCGGAATTTCTGCAAAAGAGCTCTTTAACGATATCGCGTTAAAAAGCGGCATCCATGTGTAGTTTGGGGGTAGCGGATACAAACACAACGGAACATACTTTGCTGCTTAAGAAACAGCTGACGTAAAAGCGGTGGAATAAGGTAGTAGGCCCATACAACGTCCTGCTAGGGTCTCGAACACGTCTTACTTTATGGCGTTTGAAACCGTGTATTTTCTTTGTTGCGTATCTAGGCGGATGTTCTCGGAGAGTCGTCTTAAACCATTTCGCGCCAGAGGGAATATCGCGAAAAGCCAAGCCATAAACAAAGACAAAGCTTGGGAAGTGTGGGGAGAGTTTTTATGCGTGCTGGAATTCCCCCCACCCCCCCTGTCTTTATTTTCTCGTCTTTTTGTTCCTTTTCCAGCGGATATCTAAAATAGTCGCTTTGAAGTAACGACGTTTGCATGCTTTTGCTTTTTGGCATTGATTCTCAAGTAAAAGGAGGATGATGGAACGAAAAAAAAAGAAAACGGGAGAAGCACGTGATGAGAAAATCGTAAATGTTTGCTTTTCCACGCTTCCGCTCGCGCGCAAGCCACACATTCAGGTCAGCGAGATACTCCTGTCGCGCGGCTATTTCTTCAGAATCATTAGCCTGACGCAATCTGCTCGCTCATGTCGCTGTGGGCTTAAATAAGAATTCGACCGCTTTTATTTAACCTGGCGAGTGCTCAAAATTACTGACGCCGAATGTGTATGTTGTTTGCATATTACTATTAAGGAGTACTGACATGAACTTTAAATATTTTTGGATTGTTGCTCTAAATAAGAACACTGGCGTCGAGATCCCTAAAAAGAGTGTTCTGGTACCTGGGAATGCACCGAATGAATTTTTATACCTTAAAAAACACTTTCGGTTTCGATATTGATGGCGCGGCTTCTCAGTGACGTGTATTCGCAGTGTGACGTCACGGGAAGATAGCAACTCGCGACGTACTAGCGGCGGTTCTGTCATCTGCTCGTGGTGCATGTAAACAATGATTAGTGAATTGTCGTCCAGCGACCCTGATAGTGATTTCTGCGATTTAGGCTGCATGCAGGACGCAGAGTTCGCAAACCCAGTGGAACAATGTGAACTAGGTAGAACTCAGGGAACTGTGTTGACTCGTCGGGATAATGTCTATTGTGGTGGTGCTGGCTTGTTGATGCTCAGCGACGAAAAGTCTAAAATCAAAGTGAAGTTTTATATGTCTTTTCTGATTCAGGCATGTAGAGAGCCTTTACACTGCGTACCAAGGAAACGCGAAATGACCCTTTTGCGATGTCTCAAAACCGTGTTAGTACTAGGGGTGTGCCAATAGTGAAATTTTATCTCGTATCGAATTCGAATCGAATAGTGCCGAATGGTGGCCAGAAATATCGAATATATACTCGAATATTGAATACAAAAGGTGTCATTCAAAATTGAAGAGAAAAAAATCCGGCAGATCCCACGCACTGTGGGAATCGATGTAATGCGAAGCAGCCAGCAAAGAGCTCCATACATCGCTTTGTTTATTTTTGAGCCGAATGAAATCATTCATGCCATGGCATCTAGTTCGCCATATATCGCATGTTTGCCATGTACGCGTGCATGCACAATGTGGTATATACCATGCCAATGAAACGTATATTCTGGTATATACACTGCATGACCGGTGATTTATGTTCATCACGCACTCCTGTCATGCAATACCAATTTTGGTATATATCCAGTTATCTAAACGGCCGGAAGCGCACCATAACAGTGTCATGTAAATCATACCGTACATGACATGCATAGCATAATTCGCATGTTAGAACCTGCCATTTCTGTTCGTCGTACAGTCACATCGCACAATACCAATTTTGGTGTATATGAAACGAGCGAAATGGCCGCGAGTCCACCATCAGCGTGGCATGTAAATCATGCCATACATGACATGCATGTCATGGTTTTCATGTTACCACCGGTCATTTACGTTCGGCATACATTCATGTCACGCAATGCCAATTTTGGTGTATATCAAGCTTGAGTGAAACGTCCGCGAATGCACCATGAGCGTGGCATGTAAATCATGACATGCGTGTCATGGTTTTCATGTTACCACCTGTTATTCATGTTCTTGATACAGTCACATCGCGCAATATCAATTTTGGTGCATATCAATCTAGCGAAACGGCCGCGAGCGCACCATGAGCGTGCCATGTAAATCATGTCTTACATGACACGCATGTCATGATTTTCATGTTACCACCTCTAATTTACGTTCGTCATACAGTCGCGGCGTGCAATACCAATTTTGGTGTATATCGAGCCCGCGAAAATGCCGCGAATGCACCATGAGCGTGGCACGTAAATCATGACATACACGACATGCATGTCATGGTTTTCATGTTACCACCTGTTATTCATGTTCTTCATACAGTCACACCGCGCAATACCAATTTTGGTGTATATCAACCTAGCGAAACGGCCGCGAGTGCGTCATGAGCGTGGCATGTAAATTATGTCGTGCATGACACGCGTGTCATGATTTTCATGTTACCACCTCTAATTTACGTTCATCATACAGTCGCGTCGCGCAATACTAATTTTGGTGTATATCAACCTAGCGAAACGGCCGCGAGTGCGTCATGAGCGTGGCATGTAAATCATGACGTACATGACATGCATGTCATGGTTTTCATGTTATCACCTGTTATTCATGTTCTTCATAGAGTCACATCGCGCAATACCAATTTTGGTGTATATCAAGCCAGCGAAACGGCCGCGAATGCACCATGAGTGTGGCATGTAAACCATGACATACATGATATGCATGTCATGGTTTTCATGTTACCACCTGGTATTCATGTTCTTCATACAGTCACATCGCGCAATACCAATTTTGGTGTATATCAACCTAGCGAAACGGCCGCGAGTGCGTCATGAGCGTGGCATGCAAATCATGACGTGCACGACACGCGTGTCATGATTTTCATGTTACCACGTGTCAGTTATGTTCGTCATGTTGAAATGTCTCGTCATACCAGTTTTCGTATATATCCATTAATTTAAACGGCCGCGAGCGCCCCGAGACCATGTCATGTAAATCATGCCGCACATGACATGCGTGTCATGATTTGCACGTTAGAACCTGTCATTATGTTCACCATGAACTCTTGTCACGTCATACCAGTTTTGGTATATATGAAATTAACGGAATGGCTGCAAGAGCCCCAAGGCCGTGGAATGTAAATCATGCTGTTCATGACATGCATGTCATGATTTTCATGTTATGACCTGTCATTTATGTTCGTAATACGGTCATGGTATTCCATACCAGTTTTGGTATACACCCGATTAACGAAACGGCCAGGAGAGCACAAAGTCGTAGGCGGCTGGATAGATAGATAGATAGATAGATAGATAGATAGATAGATAGATAGATAGATAGATAGATAGATAGATAGATAGATAGATAGATAGATAGATAGATAGATAGATAGATACGCTCAAACTCGCAGAAGTTCGCTAAGAAATGCTTCGCATTTAAAACAAAGAAATGAAATATGCTCATGTCCTCGAGCACATAACGCGTTGAATGCCTGCTACCAAAGTGCTACAAATTGTCGTGCAGAAACGGAAGCTGTTCAACATGACCTGGCTTCGGTCTCTATCGCCATGATGTTACCCTGTTTGCAGCTCATCTGGCAACCGTAATGTTGTAGTGCATGGTCATGAGTGCTCCGGGCCAAAAAAATTTCGGGCACCCGTTCACAGCAGCATTTTAAATGCGCGCCGGAACGACGGAAGTTTGTGAACGAGTGGTGCGGTGCGGCAGTGGCGACTGGACAGCGTGAACAAGTTTTAACAAGTGAAGCCCATCACCGAGGGTGTCGCAGGGCAAAGTCAGAACGTTTTACGGCACTTGCGTCGTAGACGATCGAACGACACAAGTATTCCGCGCGTTCTTTTCGGAAGCGAGGTTGTGAAGGGCTTCACGGTTTTCTCATGTGTCTTTCTACGTGCGGAAATCACGTAATCTCTGTTAAAATAAGCATGCGCTCGCTTTTGAACCAGGATATCAGTGAAAGTTTTAACGAAAGGCTTACTGTAACGACCTTAGAGTTAAGGAGTGTGGTTTGCTGGGCCAGTTGGTACATGATGAGTGCTTAAGGGTTCCAGCAATTTCAAACACGAGCACAAGAAAGGAAACGCACAGGACAGCGCTGGACTTACAACTGAAGTTTATTAAAAAACGGTTTTCCCTAGGACGCCACCACGCATGCGTAAAAAGCACCATCATGCCAACATACTATCTAGCACGCACCCCACCCCCCTCTTTCTTTATCTTAACCGTACCTTAATACGTGTGCTACATGGAAATTATAGATTCTCAAGGTAATGAAATTCTTTATCAGTTATTAGCACCGAAGGTTCACTGACACATAATTCAGCGCCCAACTTCCTGATGTGGAAAGCTTCGCATATTTCTTTCCAGTCTATTGCGTTCCCTCCCCACAATCGAGACACTCTCAAAATGGGGTGTGGATCACACCTCTTGCAATGCAAGGGCAAGTGCCCTCCTGTGCCAGTTGGTAGCAACGTTTTTTAATAAACTTCAGTTGTAAGTACAGCGTTGTACTGTGTGTTTCCTTTCTTGTGCTCGTGTTTGAAATTGCTGGAACCCTTCACCACTCAACGTTAGAGTTAGTTTAAGCCACCCCACCATAAAGTTGCACGATTGGCCATTGTCATGTTTTAGATATTCGTCGTGTCGAATCGAATTATTCAATTAGGTATTATTCGATTCGAATTCGACACTCGAATATTCGCACACCCCTAGTCAGTGCTCCTTTAACAGCGAAGCTCTTAGTCGATCCTTCACCGGCACCGGTGTAACGCTGGGCACGTGGCCTTGCGGCGTGGCGACAGTGTGGCTGGGTAGGAAGGGGGACGGATGCGCCTTGCCGAGAGAGGCCTGGCTCAAAGGAAGAAGAGCAGTGCCTTGTCGAGAGGCGTGATATTGAGGCTTTATGAAAAGGGGGGAACCAATGAGAGTCGCGCCAAATGTAGCGGTGGTGAGGCTCGGCGGGAAGCGCTTCGGAACACATCTTTTCATGAGAAGGGTCGGTGATGGGTTCGCTGGAGTATAAAGGACGTTGTCGGTTACTGGAGAACTTACTCTTTCAGAGTAGCCAAGACTGCTCGTATTCCCGAAGAAAGAGCAGCGCGACTTAGGCAATATAATCGCAATGGCCTGACGAAAAGGGTGATCAGCTTCGCTGTTTCTACGGCTTTCAAGGAGTGAAGCTGCCCGAATTTTTTGCAGTTTAATGTTACAAAGTATAAGTCCAATTTATTATAGAGCACATATTGTGCATAAGTTAGGTGTTTTAGAAAATCGCGTTGCCTTCCAGCTATAGTATTTATGTAATAAGTTACCCGTGCGTAACACGGAGATATAAAGGGAACAGTTTTTCTAACAATACGTCTTGGGAAGAATGACGATAGTCACAGGAGTATTAGCAAATAAATTCTGGGGTTTTACGTTCAAAAATTACAATATCAGGAGCATTAGTAAGTTATGGAGCCTTTAATGAAGGATACTTGTAGGAAATATTTTTAGTGGTGAGCAGGGCAGGCACTCGGCATAGGTCTTCCAACGTCATGTCCAGGAACAGCACGTGTTGTCTTCCTGCGCAGCTTTACGTACATATCTTATGCAACAAAGTTTCTGCATTATGGCAAGCCGAAGAAACACCAAGCGCGATGATATGGACAAGGTTACGAGAGTACTGGTGAGCGTCACTTAAAGTTCAGCCATATGTAGTCGCGTGATTGCTCAGCCCTTGTGCAGCGTGTGAATGCTCGCCTCAGTGTTGCTTGTCGGGTGTGAACATCGGACAAAGAAATAATAGGCTTACTAGGTTGCTCAACTGTTATTTTTCTTACAGCATTCCCAGGATTTGAGCACATCCACAAGTGGCGCCATCTCTTGGCGGTAGCAACGCGTCGAGTCGTGACTGAAGAGTTAAATAGGCGAAGAAAATATTGTCTGACGAAAAAAGCTAGTTACCAAAGAGGACTCCCGGTTCTATACAGAAGAGACCCACTGGAATGGTTAACTGAAATTGCAGTATCGCACTACAAAACGTATGGCTTCCCAGGACAGTTTAAGAGCGCCCATTAGGAACATGTGGCACCGCGTTGTAAAGTATTAAACACTCAGGTAAGCTATGCGATTTTTAGCACGACACTGTAATTTTACCAGGATGTTCCAGTGGGTCTCTGCTGTAAGAACCCGGAGTCCTATTTGGTAACTAGCTTCTTTCGTCAGATATAATTTTGTTCGCGTATTGCTCCTGCAGTTATGGCCGGCCGCCATTGCCACCAGCGACAGATGGCGCTACGTGCACATGACCCCAAATCTTGGTCTTGAGAAGCTGTGAGCACCCCAGTCGGTCGCTATTTCTCTCGGCGTCCAGTGGCTGCCGGAACATTGTGGTGTTGTGGGTAACAACCTCGCTGATGATGCTGCCCGGTCCGCCCTCGAGGATGCCCAGGCAAACCTAATACCCTTGTCGAGGACAGGCTGCAAGGGATCTTCGCTCGTTCGCTGACACAACGATGCAAACTTGGTTGAGTGACCCCAGTGTCTGGAACCATCGCCTACATGAACTAGACCCATCGAGGAAGCTCCAAATTACATCGCACCTTTCCCGCCGCGATGCAACTTTGCTGTGCCGCCTGTGGTTAGGAGTAGCTTTCATGAAGGCGTACGCTTTTCGCATGGGAATGGCAGACACCTCCAGATGCTACAAGTGCAATAGCAACGAAACGATAGAACATCTACTGTGTTTCTGTGGACGTTTTCTGAATGAACGAAACGTTATGCGCAATGTGCTGAACTAGTTAGACGACAGAAAGTTTTCCGAAGAGGAGATCCTCGGACTGTGGCCCTACGCATCGCAGGCCAGCAAAGCGACGCGAGCATTGCTTTTTTTTTAAAATCGACTGGCTTAACGTTTGTAGGCATTCAATGGACAGGCGCATATGTACCCTGACAGGGTCATCTTCCCTCTTCTTTCTTTTTTTTTAATCCCTTCATCCGTTTCCCCAGTGTAGCGTAGCAAACCGGACGCTCGTCTGGTTAACCTCCCTGCCTTTCATTCATTTCCTTCCTCCTCCTCCTCCTCCCCGAGGCGTCGCCCTCGCTAGAAAAACAAGAACAAGAAGAATAACAACCTTCAGCACTTGAAGTCAAATGTGGAAACATTCATTAGTATCACGAATACAAAGTGCATAACAACGTTCGTTTAAAAATTCGGCAGATCCCACGTACCATGGGAGTCGATGTTATGCGAAGCATGCGGCGGGAAGGTGACGGTGGCGTAAATTTTTTTCCTCAGCCAAACGTTATAAAATGGCGCTAAAGATTTGTATAAATTGTATACGCACACATATATGTTGAAGAGCCGCATATGTGTTATATAACCAGTTGTTTACAGTTGGGTAACGCTGCCAACGGCAACGTGGGTATTACGAACACCTGAAGCGGTAAGCTGATATGCAGTGCTTGTGATTGTTTCCTATGATGGAGAACGCACGCACGTTTCACGAACCCGTGTGCATGTGTGGAAGAAGTTCTTGACAGTTCTCGAACAAGGTCATCATCCCCGTGATCAGGGAGCACCGGCACCTGGTCATGACCTGTTATTGGATCAGGTCGTGATCGCGGTGACGAGGGGTTCATGTGTAGTGAAGTATGAGGTATAGTGCAGCTGTTGGAAATCGCGGATGCCTCGGTCATTTCGTCGACAATTGTATGTCGATAGAGCCGGCGACATGTCGGAATCTGAAGTAACCCTTCGCGCTGGTGAGATAAGGGCCATCAAGGCTGGTAAGCCTGGATAGTGCTACGTAAACCAACATCAGTGGATGGCGCTTGTCGTATGCGTAGACTACCTGCGCGTATGTGGCCTACGTAGCCTAGTCTGCAAAGCGGCTGTCAATCAATCTGTCATCATCCTCGGTCAGCATGAGGCCATCGCCCAGCTTCGTAAGAAATGAAGAGGACACTGCGTCGTTCTGGCGGATTAAGTGCATTTTACGCCGCGATGATGTGAATATCACACGTAACTTTCGTTAATGTATTCCTGCTGAATAGCTAATATAGCTTGTTGAATCAGGAATACAAATGTAATGTTTATTAGACTGCTATAAAAGCGGAGGCAACACTGGAACCACAGACGTTAATCTTATATGACACCTGTATTGTGGGAGTATCATGCAGTGTTTATTGCTTTCTTGTAAAATCACATAGCAATCACCACAGGCACAATTGATGTTGCATCGACATTACGCCTGCATAGGCTGTTTTTCCAAACCAGTTAATAGACCTGGCGTGGCTCTGTGGTACAATACCTGATTGCCACGCAGAATGCTTGGGTTCGATTCCTGCTGGGATCTTAATTTTCATTATATAGATATATAGATAGATATATAGGTAGATAGATAGATACGTAGATAGAAACGCTCAAAGTGCCAAAGGTTCGCCAAGAAATGCTTCGCATTTAAAAAATAAGTAGCACAAAACAATCACCCAAACCACATAGCTGATGCTCAGGAGATAACTACGTAACGCTGCCTGCACAGGTTTCCCGGCAAATATTCCTTTTGCTTGGGCAGCAGCAATGTTTGCAGTGAATTAATTGAGAACTACAACTGACTTTGACTTTTAAACTGACTTTTACGTACACTGACTTAAAATCAGTTCTTTCAAGGCGATACTGATGGCAACGGCTTATTGCACCGTAACATGTTTCACTGAAGCGCTGTGCTGGGCGCGTAAAAATCAGCCCGTTTGAGCAAGCGAAGATTTTAAATGGTGCATTGTGCGTTGGCTGTTCCTTAGAAGACGTGATTTTTCTGTTACAGAAACATCTGGATGCAAAGCTAAGAATGGCGGGCCATTATTCTGCGGCGGTACGTGTAAGAGCTTTAGGGTCAGCCATGGCCTTCATTGCAGTGCGCAATAGAGAGCTGAGAACTTCTTATAACGAACCCCAACGTATTCCAACACCCCTATCCAGCTGTGTAAATATTTCACACATGCGAGCACTTTCGACATGGTTGCGTCAGCACTGTTCACTAGGCGCTGTGTGGTGTGTCGTACTTTTTCTCGTGTCCTTGTTTTTGCGCTGCCCCTTTCAAAGATGCATAATCAATTCCAACTTGCCCGAATACAGGGTGTCGGAACGAAATATTTTTCGTTTTGGTTTTAGTTTCATTTACCGCAAAAAGTTCCGTTCCGTTTCTGCTACGGAACGAAAAAAATATATTCCGTAACGGTTTTTTTATGTATGCAAGAAATTGAAGCTAAGGTAATCATAAAAAACATTGAATTTGTGATGTAGTTACTCGCCCTCGTCTTAAGAAAGTGGGACAAGGGTAAACACGTTCTTCAGAGGAGCGGAAATAACTGTACCACGAATTCCTACAAACTAGCAGAAACCATTATTAATTTGAGTCATAGCATTTATTTTCTAAAAAGACAATTACGAATTTTTTTAGTGGGCTCAATGCTTTGTGTCAAGAGAGTGAGCACGATGTCAGATGCAGCAGGTCATTGAGTGTACTCTCCGATGTGTGTGACCGCTGTTCTGAGTAAAAGATCGCCAGTCCTGCGCGGAACACGCAGCACAGTCACAGCGAAAGCTGGAAGAGCAGACTTTGTAGAGCCCAATGTAGAGTTTCTTGGGGCAAATAATACAAGTACACATGCAAGGTACCCACTACGTCATAAATCATCGCAATTTTTCTCAAGTAGCGAAGCTCCCAATATGCCATTTTTTATCATTCTTCGGAGAATCGTGGTACCCGCTAGACATCTGTAAGGCATTATGTGCACTTTCTGCTGTGGCTGACGATGATGAAGAATTATGACTGAGCACTTGGCAGTGGGTGGGAAGCAGTGCTGCGCAATGGGCGCCTCCATTCTATTCCAATTCCATTCCGGGCAATTAGAACTTGCCGCAATTCCATTCCTTTCAATTCCTCGGAATGAAAAAAACTTAGCCCATTCGCACTCTGGGAATGCCCGGGCAGTTCGATTCCATTCCTGTAATTCCCCAACGTAAGAAAGGCATCTTGATAGTTTTATTGAGTTAAGAATGAACGCCCCATAAAGCTAATGTCATCAGATGCATTAAGAACTGCAATAGTACGCAAAGCAGGTTACCAAGGTCGAGGGATAGTAGCTTGGTTACATATCTCGTGCAGTACAACCACCCTACTAATTCCCATAGGGGAGTTCACCCGCTAGCTATAGTACTTGCATGGTCAACATGTTTGAACGAATGGTGGTGTTTTAATATTGTTTAAGCTTAAATGTCTTCATGCTAAAATGACGACATAGCGTATTTTTATGCTGACAAAAGTAGTATTCAAGAGAACTAAGCAGTTCGGCCACGCGTCTGGAGCGGTCGTGAATATGGAGAAAACTAAGATTTGGTTAATGGGGAACAAAATCATCTGGATGTGTTGGTATTATTTGGAAAAGTGCACCGCTCGGGCACCTTGTGCCTTTGCAATGAATACGGAACACTGGGCCGCACTGCTCGTCAGCACTCACGCTTGTCAAGCGCGCCTCGCAAGAATGGATAGGGTAAGGAGAACTTTCTGTGTTCGCCTGTGCGCAGGTATGCAATGTCTTCCTTGTCGCATAGGTTACTTACGTGTGTCAGGTACTAAGCTGCTCGTGAGATAAAGATCAGGCTGTGCGTAGAGTATTCGCCAATTTCGTGTGGAGGTATCAATGGGAACCAACGCGCAGGGGTAATTTGTTTCTCTCCTTCAGTATCTCCTGGGATAATGCATATGTTTGTACACTAACTTATGCCTTGGTTTGTAGAAGGCGCGTTGCTTATAAATGTACCGTGCTTGTAATCAGCCAAGCCATTTTAAAGATACATCTTTGTTGTTAATTTCGAGGCTCTGACTAACAAATGTTTGACGTTTGAAAAAGAGCACGTAGACGAAAATGTGTTCTATTTTCGGAAAAAGACGTAATTCCATTCCTCCAAGCGTTGTCCCCATTCCTTTTCGGGGTCGCGAAAATGTGGAATGATTACGGAGTCATTCCAATTCTGGTTGGGCAACTCCGCAACACTGGTGGGAAGCATTAAACCACGCACTCTTTGCGCTATTAGCATTGCGTGATGACTCGTTGTTATTTTACTCTTCTGTCATGCTATATTATATATGTTAACACGACTCCTTGTCCGACATGACGCCTGTATAGAGTATTTTTGCGAATGAGTTACAAGCAGCAGCGTGGCACTGCGGTGGAAAACCCGACTGCCACGCAGACGGCGTGGGTTAAAATCCCATCCGGTCCTAGAAATTTGTTTCTCATTTAATTTTTTCTTATGTCACGCGATCGCGAGCACGTACACCTGAGGCGGCGGACAACTTTGGCGCCAAAATCAGCTGTTGTGACCTCATAACAGCGTTCGCTGTAACAAGCTTCAGCGCCGACAATGCCCTGTCCACTTTGGCGTGCGTGACAGGCGCGCAAAAGTCCACTTGCGTTAATATAAACATCACTCCATGGTTGCCACTGTTTTCGTTTTTCCCACAATTTCAACATATCTTTGCTTTGGAATTCCTGCCTCAGGTAAGCGCTAATACTGTACCCTGAGATATGCATAATTGCTCACATTACATGTCCTCACTTGTTCCGGATTGCCAAGTTCTCTCGTGAACCGAAAAACGATTGAAAAAGTTTCGGTTTCACTCCGGAACGAAATAATAAAGTTTCGGTTACGTTTTCGTTCCGGTCAAAAATATCGTTTTTTTTTTTCGTTTTCCATTTTCGGTATTTGTTCCGTTCCGACACACTGCCCGAATGTCAGTTCTCCGGCATGATCACTAATCTCTCTGTCAAATTGCTATAACCTGCAGAAAAAGGGAGAGTTGGGCTAGTTGGTGGCGTTCATATTGCGTGCGCATTTTTTGTTCTTTTTCTTCTATGTTTCACTTGAATAAAGCATTCAGTTGTCAGTTCAGCGCTTGTGTTGTCAAGTCTTTCTGTGTCCTACGTCTTTTGCGCTGTTTTAGTATGAACCTGCAGAAAGGCAGCAAGCTGGGCTAGTTGAACTCATTGTAAATACAGGGCAAAAACGTGGATACAACGAACAGGCTGGCACGTGTAGCCTGCTATAAACGTATCGGTCACCGGTGTGCGTACTATTGTGTCATCTTGCTAAAATTAGGCAGCAGTCATCGTTCGTGTGGTTGTCCAGACGCTGGAACCCGCAGCTGCTGGTGAGAAAGGCCCCATTATCGAAAACGGCGCAGATTCATTCTGTCGTTCAAGATGTTAAATATGTCCGCGGGCTCGATAGATACAAAAAAGGCGATGGGAACATTTCAGTCACGTTGATTAGGCGAACTGGAACAAGAGAACTGCGCTAGGTGGAACACCGGGCTTCAAATACAAAGAAGACAATTACGTATTCGGTGGCCTGAGCAGGTTCTTTCAATAGTCTTATATACTACGCATTCCTGTGCCCTGTTTTCACTGCAACGTAACAATATATTCCTTGCATTTTTGTGTGCATGATGAATTGATGAATATAAAACTCAGACTTAAAGGTAATTGGTTGTGGTTACCTACAGGGTAAAGGCAACGTATCTACCACAGTTATGGTTGTCAAAGGAAGACATGACTATTGCACGCACTGCGGGCAACACTCGCTGTATAAAAGTGCCAAAATTTACCCGGCGCCTTAGAAAATTCTGTCTTGACACGGCAGGATCTCGGTTAGATAGCCTTGCCAATGGTACCCACGAGATTCTGCCAAGATAAAAACTATGAAAAAAGCGGAGTGCTCTTGCGACACTTGTTAGACGTCAGCACTTTCGAAAATCCGAACAATAGTTTGCCAGGCGCCATCTCAGCGAGCGTGGCTACACAATGGGCGCAAGTAGCGACTCCGCTAATTGTACAGCACAGTCAGAAACGAACGCGAAGAACCGCTAGAGAGTCCTTCATACTTTGTTCATTTCTGTCAGGATCGGCCTTTTCTTAGCTATTTTGAATGTTTGCCGCACTAGGAGAACCTTTAAATTGTTTTCGCTGTGAATTTTTTTCTTTATCTGGAATTTCCGATTCTCTTTATGTGCTACTCTTAATGCCCGGCCTTTTAGTTCGCAGTTCGTTTTGTTCACGCAATGAACAAAATTTCTTTAAGCCTGTAGCTAATAAAGTGTCGGACAGGTGACATTTTGACGAATCAATAATGGGCAATCGAGCGGCTAGCTAGGCTCCTTTATTCTTGAATGCGGAATATTTGCAATGAAAGCAATAAACTTTCTTTTGCTTTTACTTTTTTAAAAGCGGCTACTGCTTCGACTCAATATTATAGTTGAAGATTACCAGGCGCTAATATTAAAACAAAGGTTCCCTTGCAAGAGCGTCAATGTTCATTTTCTACGAACATAACTTGTTCTGGTGTCGTAGCCCCTTAAGTGTAGCACAAATACATCTGTTTAGCGATACGACGTATGTGCAGAACCTAGATATTCTTTTACTGCTGCATTTTGAGGCCGATTGTAGAAGGAGCGCCATAGTGAATGACGGTAATGGGTATCGTTCTGCGCCATGAACAGTTTAAGGAGCGAAGAAATGGTCCAAAATAAAACAACGTTGCGAAATTCGTTGCCTCGATGCGGGCGAATTGTGCTCGCGATGACACAGACGGATGTGTCTTCTGGAGGGACCGGCGAAGAGGAAAGAATAGGTCCTTGCGTTCTTTATTCTTTTGTGACCTTAGGCCAGCGCAGCCTCCTTCACATTACTGTATTCTACATTTTTATGTTCGTTTTCTCCATCTTACGGGAACAAATTTCGTGGCGCGAGGCTCAGACCGGGAGAAGGTCGTTCTTCCGTGCCTGCGGACCTGGAGAGACGTTGGAATTCGGACAGAAAACAAAATTTAAAGAAAAAAAAGGCCACAAGAACAAGTGCTCACGCTCAGAACCATGCGCGAAGAACAGGCTCTCTCTTCTGCAATGACATCTATCGCCCGCCTCCATGGCCCTCAAAGGAATTCTCATATGCGCGTTGTAGGTGCCCCTCGTGCACGATCCAGATGAAAGGGTTGGAATTCAGAACGATAAATACATCTTTTGGAGCATCGGTTCCGACAGGTTATTGAGGCGACCGCCGAATGTTCGTCCTTAATACCAGAGTACTCGTGCGGGGATCTAGTACGAAAACTAGAAGCAGCGTGAAAAAAACGACGATAAAAGAAGGAACACACGCAACAGGACAGCGCTAGTCCTGTTGTGTGTGTTCCTTTTTTGTCGTCGTTTATTTCGCGCTGCTTCTAGTTTTCGCATCATGAACTGACTCGCTCAAACCTACAAGTTGTTGCTAACACAGGGATCTAGTAAAAGCAGAAAAAGCAAAAATATGAAATAAAAGACAAAACACTATGACATGGCCAAGCAGAAGCGCACAAAGATTATGAAAATATTGAGGAGGGAAACAAACGGCATTGAACCGTGGTACAGGTCTATATAGAGCGGCCTCTCCCCTGCCCTCGCTGGGTCGTTTGAGAAGAGAGAAAAAAGTGCCCATACCGAGCAACCTGTTTTTAATATTCTCGGAATCATAGGCGTGCGCACAGGGGGGCAGTGGGGGGCGGCCAACCCCCCTATTCATCTAAGAGGGGGGGCGCAAAATGAGCCCCACACATTGACGTAATAGGGAGGGGGGCGCTGCGACTCGTGGGGGGGGGGGGGGGGGGCACAATCTCAGCGCCTAACATTGACATAATTGGGAGGGGGGGGGACGCCACGACGAACCTTCGCCCCCCGCTGAAGGGGAACCATGCGCACGCCTATGCTCGGAATTATTTTCCACCGCGACTATATCTCCGTCCTAAGTCACGCTGCATGCGTTCGACTTGGACTTCTTACTTTTAGGGCAGACCCTGCACAGCATGCGTTTTCTTTGCTGGTTTCCTGTTCACTTACTAGTGTGTACCGAGTACAGCAGCAAAAGCTTTTGCTGAATGAGTAAAAAGTCTTTAAAATAGTCGATAGCTCAATATATGAAACGTTCTTACCCGCATATGCAAAGACTATGCACACTGATCCACTTTGTTGCGCGGTTCATGCCGCACTACCACCGACCATTAGGTATGTACTGAACAAGGGTATCAATGCAGGCTAGTTGGTTTTTCATTGCAGGTTCGGGTGTAGCGCCGCGTAAAAAATGCCAAGAAAGAAGATGACAAGAGATGACAGAAGGTGATTTCCTGTCAACTTCTTTCTTAGCATTTTTTACGCGGCATGTATCTTACTTCCACTGGTCTCCTTGCTCCCCAAGAGTTTTCCTGCAAGAAAAAAAAATATGTATTCCAGGTTCTCTGAAAATTCTTATTTTGCGCGCGTTTTTCAAACTCCGCCATCCCAAACTCTGCTTTGATTACGCGCTCTTGCTTTTTTTTTTACATTTCACACTGTTTAGAACCTCAACCCTTTATTAGCGGCCTAGGATTGTATGCCTTGCAAAGTTCCTCCGTCTCCTCGCGTGCACGTGACCTGTGCGTTGTGCTGGGGACTGCCATGCACTTTGTTAAAGCCATCGAGTCCTTTAGCTCGCGGCGACAGGATTCATCGAGCCTCGACCTGCTTCTACCTTTTTCCCCAATGGCTCCCCTCCCTACCTTTTGTCCCCAACTCGCAACCATCTCTTTCCGTATCGACGGGGTGCTGTCTTGGTGTGCTTCAGCAACTGCGGGGTTGTGGCGTTAACAATAAAAGCCAGTGGATCGGCACGTGCTGGGGTTCACACGCGCGACGAAGGAAGGAAAGCGTGCTCTGGAGAGGTAAAAAGTCTGGGAGATATGCGACACTTCATTCCAGTTGTGCGGAAGCTCTGGTTGAGAAGATACGGCTGTGTTGGGAGGTTGAGCAAGCAAAGAGGACCTTGCACACGTAAAAGTCGACCGATGGTTCTAGCTGACGGGGTAAACAGGCTTCTGCCCTCGCTATCACGTTCCTTTTATGTCCATCAAAGGACACACGTCGAGTCTAAATGAGCTTGAATATAAACATAATACGCAAAATGTTTACACAGACAAGAAAACAAGTGCACTAGAAAGAAAATGAGTAAATACTTTTTTCTCATTAAAGAGCGCCTGAGAGAAAAGAAACACCGAATCAATTAGCACTGTTAAAGATTTCTTTCAGGGCGACCTCGTTAAATTCTGGCTTAATGTAGTGAGCGTTATAAGAAAAATTACTATCAAAGGTTCGTGTTCGGAATGTACCAGACCTCACAGATTTCACATATTTTATTTGTATTTGCAGCCATAGCTGGTCGTCAAGGGTTCATCAAACTTGTTAAGTGCAACATACAGCTATCCTAGATTATCACGTAATCCACACCTAGAAAGAACTAACCAGGACCGAGCAAAATCCATCAGTCTATAACTTCCTGGCAAACTAGTGTTCGTAAGCCATACATTGACTGTGTGCTTCGCCAAATATCTTTTCTCATATTTTCGTGAATGACTGTCGTGAAATTCACTTGGAATATTCCCCACGCAGTGGGGCCTAATGTTGAACAAATATGTCATGAGGAAGCTGGAGGGTTGCCAGGTTACTTTATTTAAGCGAAAAAAAATGTTTGCGCAATGCGCATGGGCGGCAGCGGGCTTTAATGTGACGTGTCCGGCTTCTTACTTATTTTGTGCAGCTGCACGAAGATGAAGACATTTTAGTACGTGTATTTTACCGCTTGAAATAAACAGAAAAAGTTGCTTCTACATAACAATTAAAATATTGAAAGAAACATTACTGAGTGAGAAAATAGATTTGAATTGATATTCGAGTTCGTAGCACTCGACAAAAAGCATTGCCGGCTGCAGAGGCATACAGAGGCATACGCCCCCTTCTTTTGCTAAACAAAAATTAAAGACAGGAAAAAAAATCTTGGTGAAGCCGGAAGGCTTTTCCGGATTTACTTTGGCCTCCGACTTGAAATCGACGTACTGCGCGGGCCTTCGAAAGTTTCCAAAACACGTTTCGTCTTCGCTGATAAACGCTATCGTTGTTTCCTTCAGCAGTTTTACTGTATGGGAAACGTGGTAGAAAATGCCAGGAATGCGACAGCAAATCGCGACGACCAGATTGCAGGAGTCATTCATGCGCTGTTGTATTCTATCGCATTTTACTGCTGAATCCGTTTTTATTCACGTATTCTCACAACCTTACCCTTACAAAAATATGTTTAGATAGTCTATATAAAGTTTGTAGACATCTGTCTATAAAATCAATTGACGTTCTATAGCTGACTTCTTTAGACTGGTCTATAGACAGTCTATGGAATAGTGGCCACACTCGTTTTATAGACCAGTCTACAAGAAAGTCTAAGTCTATAGATTGGCTATAGAAGGTCTGTAGATTAATAAAAATTCATGCGTTTAAACCGATGTCTGCAGAATGTCTATAAACAAAATTCTATAGGCTCATATAAATCTACTTTGGTTTACTTTTGTCTATAAAATATCCACAGACAAATGTCTGTAGATTATCCATAGGCTATTCCTATGATCCAGTATATAGAGTGTCTACAGACTTATTACCTCACAAATATACTGTGGTCTACAGATTGCCTAGAGGCAGTTCCTGTAGATTAGTGATGTATAAATTTATCCCAATAAATTCTGGAAAAGAAAACGAGGCAAAGCACACAGAAAAGAATGACAAGCACAAGCGCTGACTTACAACAGAGCTTTAATCAGAAAAAGACACCAAATATAAAAACTTACGACAAAGCATGCGCGAAAAACAAATGCAGACCCATTTTTGCATACAATGTAACGAAGCTACTTCTCCGTTAATAGAACTTTTACTAGACAGACGATGTATGGTTCATCAAACAAAGAAAATATGGAGTGGCAAGACCAATATTGGCCCCAATTTTTCTCACACAGATACAGCAACAAGGAGAGCATGCACTCGCTTAACAAGTTTAATTGCACTGAAGCTCACATCCACCAACGATAATTTACATATACGTGGTGTGCTACTTCGAATGAATTAGGTTTGTAGTTGTATGTGTGTACTTACTGTTACTACCAGTTCAAAACGTGTTTCAGACAAATGAATTGCCTTACAGTGAGCCTCGTGTACAAACCTAATGAACGAGCGAATGGGAATTTTTTCGAGGGCCTCGTTTCTTTGTTAGACACAACCAAATTAATCGAACAGACAATTGAGCCAGGGAAAGCATAGCGGACATTGTCGTCTTTAAAGGGGCACTGAAGAGCAAAACGATTTTTCTCATATTAGTAAATTACTCTTTCACGATACCAAAACCACCACGCTTGCTGCGAGAAGATGCTTAGTAAGCACGAAAATACGCAAAAACAAAATGTGGGTGGCGACGCCACCTTGAAGTTTCCACACCATTCGCCGTGAAGTTACATGTTTTGACGGCGCTTACTAGGGACTACGTAGTTCCTAATCGGTAAAAATGAAGTACATTGTCCTCTGAGGGGGCCAGAGACTTGACATACCAAGTTTGGGCTAATTGTATTGAGCAAATGGCGCCAAAATAAGATAAATACACTTTGAAATCAGTGACGTCACGCGGGAAGATTTCGGCGCGAAATTTAAAAATGAAACTTTGACCTTGGTTTTCTCCCCTATTAATAAACCTATGGTGGCGAAATTAACGACATTAGAGTTCTCAGAGCCCAATTTATCGATCTAAACCGATTCATTGTTTCTCTTTAGTGTCCCTTTAATTGTAGTGTAGTAATAATGGCACACGTTGAAATTGATTACAGTGGAAGAAAACTCACCCTTTCCGTCGGTGGGATCTGAATCCACAACCTTCTAGTTACACGTCTGGCGCTTCCCCGTTTACTTCGTTGGGTACTTATGTATTTGTTATCCCTAGGAGTCTCAGCCTGCACCGCACGTAGCCCAGGTGGCGAGTTTGGAACATTCATTTTGGCAGAGGGCATTACGTGGCACTTGATCTTAGCACCACGTAATAATAATAATAATAATATCTGGGGTTTAACGTCCCAAAACCACGATATGATTATGAAAGACGCCGTACTGGAGGGCTCCGGAAATTTGGACCACCTGGGATTCTTTAACGTGCACCTAAATCTAAGTACACGGGCCTCAAACATTTTCGCCTCCATCGAAAATGCAGCCGCCGCGGCCGAGATTCGATCCCGCGACCTTCGGATCAGCAGTCGAGTGCCATAACCACTAGACCACCGCGGCGGGGTCTAAGCACCACATAGCAGCTGACCAATAAACCCTCGCATGCTAACTTGATGCTTTAAGTCTACCGGGGCGACGCCCTCGCTGAATCTACGAAAGAAGGGGATCTTTTCGATCGTTTTGGTTGTGTATAAAAAAGAAACGAGGCCCTCCAAAAATCCCCTTTTTTTCTTTCATTCACCGAGAAGTCCTTGCCCCGGCTGACTTATGCCTCAAGTTCGCATGCGACGTTTTATCGGTCAGCTGCCGCCTCCTGGAAAGATCGCGTGCCACGTGACCAACTCTGGCAAAGAAGAGTGTTGCACACTCACCGCCTTGAGCACGAGTGGCACTGGCTAACACTCCAAGGGACTACACATACATAAATGCCCAACAAAGCGTACGGCGAAGCGCTTTCCGTCGTAGCTCAATCGGTTGAGCATTGGGCGTTTAGATACCATCAACGCAAAGGGCGACTTTCCGTAACACTTTATTCCATTTCAATTTAGGCCATTATTACTACACTACAGTTAAAGCCAACAATTAAAGTCCGCTATGCTTTCCCTTGGCTAATCGATTGATTTGGTTGTGTCTGTACACACCCAAGAGCTACGATCCGCGACAGACAGACTAAAATCTTTAATATAGAACAATTACGTCCATTTTTTGCAAAAACGAGCGCGGCACCGTAGACGGCGACGCAGCTACAAACACATAGCCTCTGAGCAGCATGGCGTATGCATGACCGCGCCGTGTGTGTACATGTGTCTCTCTATCTGCACACCCGTCTACTTTTTTAAAGTTGATTTGCACGTTAGTTAACTATAACTATGCTTATAACAATAATTGATGGGATTTAACATCCAAAAACCATGATTATGAGCAACGCCGTAGTGGAGGGCTCCAGAAATTTTGACCACCCGGCGTTCTTTATACGTGCACCTAAATCTAAGAACACGGGCCTCAAGCACTTCGCGAGCCCTCAAACAAAGCGACCTCCGCGGCCGGGATTCGATCTCGGCGACCTGTGGGTCAGCAGTCGAGCACCTTAACAACTATATAATTAGACCACCGTGGCGGGTAACTATGCTTATTGAACGATAACGTCTGTTGCATTTCCACCATAGAAAGGGTACGGGGCGACCAGTAATGTTTAAAAGCAGACTCAATTTTATAGTGACAAGGCATGTGCACGTCATTTCATGCAAGGATGCCGCATTGCATACAGTCAAGGAAGAAGGGCGAAACAACACAAGGCCTGCATAACACAAGCATAGCATCGCGCAATGCCGCCGCGTATTCTTCAGGCTGTTTTTAGCTCTGGGGCTACCACAACACATGGCCGTCAACGATTCGATGTCAAACAACGATGCGTCCGTCCCGACACGCGGTGTAAGTACGTGTCCATTCCACGACTTCCAGCGACGATACCGGCACGTAATATTAATCAACGTGGTAAAAATACATGCGCGCAACAAACTTATTTCGGCATTACACACTGCGCTGCAAGAACTTCTTTTACAACGACCCTCAACTGCCTGAACGGCTTAAACTGCTTAAACGTCAGTGCGCCTGCGCGCACCCTGGTTTGAACTGATTGGCTCTCGCTCAGCGAGCGATTTGAAACTGAGTTGCAGCTGCGCGCCCTCTTCCGTTCGTTTGCCGCACCGGTTCTCGCTTTTCTCCCCTTCCTTATCGTGTTCGCTCGCGCGCCTTCACGATTCAAGGCGAAACCCCATATGCGCAAATATTCACGCGACAGCGATGAGCGATGCTCTGAGCGACGAAACGAGCCGCTCGCGCGACGTGTTGCGTGGTCGATTTCGCGCGATCGCTCGGTTTTTCAGATTTGAAATCTGTCGCATGTCCGTCGCTCGTCGCCCGGAAGTGCTGTGCTCGAGCAGCCAACAGCAAAACACCGCAATAAGATGCATCAGTGACGTATTGCTGATTGCCGCCACTTTCTTATCGACGCACATCAACAACAACGTTCATCAACATGACCAACGGCGGCGAGCGCAATGTTGACGTTGTTGAACGCGAACGCTGGGACCCGCGCCGTCTGTGACGCGGCTTGGCAGCACGTAGCAGCAGTGATGGGATCGAATAAAATGCTGCAAGACAATGATAAACATTTTATGTACCATTATGCAACAATACTATCAATCAGGTGATAGAGAAATGCGCGGAATACAACCAACCCCTATACATAGCCTTCATAGATTACGAGAAGGCATTTGATTCGGTGGAGACATCAGCAGTCATGCAAGCACTGCGGAATCAGGGCATCGACGAAGCCTATATAAACATAATGGAAGAAATCTACAGCGCATCCACAGCCACTATAGTCCTTCATAAAGAAAGCGACAGAATCCCAATAAAGAAGGGCGTACGACAGGGAGACACGATCTCTCCAATGCTATTCACCGCGTGTTTACAGGAGGTTTTCAGGGCCCTAGATTGGGAAGAATTAGGGATAAGAGTTAATGGAGAGTATCTCAGTAACCTGCGCTTCGCTGATGACATTGCATTGATGAGTAACGCGGGAGACGAATTACAGCTCATGATTACTGAACTGGATACGGAAAGTAGAAGAGTAGGTCTGAAAATTAATATGCATAAAACTAAAGTAATGTGGAACAATCTTGGCAGAGAATAGCGCTTCGCGATAGGTGGCGAGACGCTGGAAGTTGTAAAGGAGCACGTCTACTTAGGACAGGTAGTAACCGCGGAGCCGAACCATGAGAGTGAAATAACTAGAAGAATAAGGATGGGATGGGGCTCATTCGGCAAGCATTATCAAATCATGAATGGTAGTCTACCACTATCTCTCAAGAGGAAGGTATATAACAGCTGCATCTTACCGGTACTTACCTACGGAGCAGAAACCTGGAGACTTACAAAAGAGGGTTCAACTTAAATTGAGGACGACGCAGCGAGCGATGGAAAGGAAAATGATAGGTGTAACCTTAAGAGACAGGAAGAGAGCAGAGTGGGTCAGGGAACAAACGGGGGTTAAGGATATCATAGTTGAAATTAAGAAGAAGAAATGGATATGGGCCGGCCACGTAGCACGTCGGCAGGATAACCGGTGGTCATTAAGGGTAACTGACTGGATTCCAAGAGAGGGCAAACGCGTGAGGGGAAGACAGAAAATTAGGTGGGTAGATGAGATTAAGAAGTTTGCAGGTATAACGTGGCAACAGAAAGCACAGGACCGGGTTGATTGGCGGAACATGGGAGAGGCCTTTGCCCTGCAGTGGGCGTAGACAGGCTGATGATGATGATGATGATGATGATGCAACAAAACATCGTATTTTACATTGCATACCGCTGAGAACGGGCCACTTTTGGTACGAGTAAACGCCCTCATGCCAGCAACAGTGGAGATCGCTCGCCGAGGGCGTCGCGTGAATGTTTGCTCATCCAAGCGACCGCTTGCGCGAAGACGATCTACGTCGCGTCGCTCGTCGCTGTCGCGTGCATTTTCGCGTGTATGGGGTTTGGCCTTCACGGCAGTGCCTGAACGAAAAAGCAACTTCTTAGTGGAGAGGCCGCTTCTGAGCGATTCAATTGTATTTCCAGTGCTTGCTGTTTAAACATACCGTTCGTGGACCATTCGTGTACAGGATATGTAACGAACGGTCCGTTTTTACTACTATCTGTAACAGCTGTTGCCCTCACGGCCGTGTCTGTGTGTATGATCACAAGCATGTGGAAAACTTGAGCCTTTGACAGCAAGTGTCCGCAGTGCCGAGTGATATCTCTTTGAAATTTGCACCGAGCCAGTGTCACCATCGATGCCTCGCCCTTAGGGCGATTCAGTTGCAAGTTCTTTCTTATTGATGTTCCCTGTTAATTTAAATTAATATATTCTAAGCGGGAAATGTAAGCAAGTGCATACACACATTATCAATTTGAAATCGCTTACTGAAACACGATTTAATATTACATTGCACGTCGTCGTAATGAAAACAGAAAAATGCATATTTGTTGAAGAACATCTTAATTAACATATTACCTTCTGAAAATGTTGTGAAAATGAACAAATATAATGAGCTAGCGAAAGGGCCACAGCTAATTCACAAAATATTTTTAACAAAATTGGTTTCTGGCGCAGTGCTTCGTATATGAAAAGAATGTCGAAATACTCTATATTGAATAGTAACAAAAATGAAAGCACTGCAGTGGGCCCTGCTATTTGTGTCTTGAAAAAGAGCTGTTGTACTCTGTTCACTGTTTGCCCATCGTCCCGCTTCAAAGCTGTGATTTCCAGTGTTCCACGAAATACATTGCCCTTTGCATTGTAGCAACGAAGGCGGAAAGAACCACACAGTCCTTGCAGTACATCCAGTCGGTGAGCCATAGAGTGCGACATAATTACTGGAAACATCTTTAGTTCTAATGTGAGCGTGCGAGTTACGAGGGGAAATATATATGTGCCATGTGCGCCAGAATGTGTTAATGAGATATACAAAAACGCATTCCTGCTCAATTTCACATTGTGGTTCAATTAATTAATGATCCCCCTTAGTTCTTTTTTAACATACCTTACAGCTAGGGCCCAATGGGGCAATAAGGAGTGCGTGCTTAGATGTTATAAAAACAAAAAGGTAGCAAAATTGCATAAAGTAGGCACGTCTGATAAGATTTCAATGAAAAACCTTATTTTCAGCAAAAAATTAAATAACTCCACTTCAGCTTTTGTCTTTAGACAGTCTATAGACTGGGATTGACAATAGGAAATAACACCAATTTATCAACTTTTTGTTTATAGACAATCTATACACTGGATTAGACAAAAAACGAACTTGATCAACTTAACTTTTGTCTATAGATTGTATAAGACACAA
>NC_051180.1:151605345-151635897 GCF_013339695.2 Rhipicephalus sanguineus
CATTTTAATTACCAATGTCTGTTCTCGCCGTTCCTGGGTAGATATAAACTGTCAATCATCTGTGGCGCATACCCGTACACCGATGCCCGTGGTAAACGGGTATGTGCCACACGTGTCTGGAGGAAAGGGTTTGACGACGTGAGCGACAGGATTTTGACTTTATTCATGTCATGAGCAGACAGTCATAATTCGTCAATCCGCTTGTTAAGGAGGCGATCACGAGAGCACCCAGACGTAGGCGGCTAGATAAACAGATACCTAGATAGAAACGCTCAAAGTGCCTAGGGTTCGCTAAGAAATGCTTCGCATTTAAAAAATAGAAATGGTGGCTACTTACATATCTAGCTCCACATCGTCGCTTATCGCGTTAAGCTTCGTCCTGCGAGGTGCACTTGCAACGCTATTTGCACTCGTTGTCGCCTTTATATTTCGTGATGTCGTGCACGTGACCTGCTTCGTGCAAACGGAGACCCTTCTCTGGAGCAGACGCACAAAAACGCGTACGCCAGCTGGTCAAGTCTTTGAAACTGCAGCGCAAAAAAAAAAAACTGGCAGCGCCATGGGTCCACTTGCGCTCTCAGGACTCGCCTTCGCGCCAGGGGCCCTCCAGACAATAATGAGGAACAGCGAGTTCGGCAGTTAAAAGGCAAAGATGCTTATTTTACATCGTGTCGCCAATCGGGCCTGCCTCATTTGCAGTCCCGAAAGGGAGGCGGCATCGTGCACCCTCTGGTCCGTCTCCGAACGAAAACAAACGCCTACAAGCACAGGACCACGCAAAGAAGCTGACTCGTTTGATGTTCCGACAGCGCTGATCAGTGTGGACATGAGAGGGACACCGTGTCATTCTTTCTAGATGACTTGGCGGCCATTAAACGCGTCCACGACCGCAAATGACTGCGCGGGAGTGTGCCTGAAGCCCGACGACAGGCCCCATTGTCTGAACACATGTCCGAGAGCCGAACGCTTCGTGCATTGTTCAAAGGAACACTGTTGCTGCCGCTTCTCTTTGCATCTCGGCAACGCAACAGCATACAGCCTCGAATTGCTCAAAAAGAAACGCCGCGCTTCTCTTCGAATACGTGCCGAAAGTAGCAGAGCCTGCTCCGCGTCGTCTGCTTCACATGCCAGTGCTGTCCCTGCCGCCGCTTGAGGCGCTTTTCGGGAGAGGCGTAGCTGGCGCCTTACGATTGGAGCCCGGTGCCTATACAAATAGCTCGCCGTAAGCATGCTGAAAGACATACGCCTTGTGGCGTACTAATGGCGCGCGCTGCGGAGCGAGAGGTCACCCGTTCGATTCCGGGCTTCGGAAAAAAATTGTCTGAGTTGCTTTTTTTATGGCTTATATATATAATATACAGGGCATGACGGCGACGACAAAAACCCACCGAGAGTGTCCATATAATTGCTATCGCAACACAAGCACTACTATTGTTTATATTAAGCAAAAGCACGTTTCACTACGAGCATTACGTTGTACATTCGCGCTGCAAAGACAGACTGCCGCATACTTTCGCGACAGCGGGCCCATGTTTGCTCATCGTGAATACTTTACCTTACGGAATGGCTATCAACTCCAGGCGCAGGAGTACACCGAGTGCTGCTTGTCAACGAAGAGAGGCGACACGTCGTCCTAACTCCCCGCGTGCTTGTCCTTACAACAAATACAAGTGCACTGTAGGGAAGATTCTACTTTCCTTTTGCACGTCACATTTTTTCTCACACTATTTTACACAGTTTAACACTTACAGCTTTGGTTTCAAGCTGCCCGTTTCAAATGGGTGGGCGCTTTTCACTTGTCTCATTTTCTTTGGTGCTTATAATAAACGTTGTCCCGCGAACACTCAGAATATTACAGCATGGTCGAGAAGAGCGGGGTGATCTGCAAATAAAAAATAAATGAAAGAGAACGCTGGCCTGCAAAGCAATATTTTTGTAACTGTTATTTTCCGAACCCGAATTTCGCTTTGTCTTTTGCTTTCTTGTCGAGATACAATCAATAGCGGGTAAAACTAAAATTTATGGCTAACCGCTGGTAGTGTTTGAGCAAATATACAAAAAATAACCACGTCCGCAAATTTCACGTCGCGCACGGAACAACGCCAGACAAGTCTTAAGCATCTTGTGCAGGTTATCCAGGTAGCAGAACATCCATCATAAATATTTCGCGAATAAACCCCGTAGCTATTTTCGGCAGGTGGTTTCACGAAAAGAAGATCGTTTTAGTTATTTTTCTCCCGAGCGTCTGAAATTTCAAGAAAATTTTTACAATTCAGGTAAAAGAACACTGTAATCAAGAATTTGCGTACATGTGAGCGCTGCGTATGAATAAACAATCGGAAATTGAGCTTCATGAGTTTCAGAGAACAAATATGAAGAAGTATAGTATTTGGCATGGAAGGACATGAAAGTTAAATAATATTTACTAATCGGTCCGAGGAGAAGCTGCTGAGATTAATGCGCGATTTGTCTTCCAATTACACGCTTCTCTCGTCTTATTCCAAGGTTACTTATGAAGAAAAATAATATTAAATAGAACGTGCCGCGGCCCAGAAATAATGGAGGCTCAATACACAAAGACGGTTCGACTCAACATTTTTTGCATAACGGTTCGCTCGCTAATAAGTCAACCAACCAGCCACATTGTCAAGTGCTCCTTTTACAGCTAATTACATGGCGAGGCCTAATCGTTTGTATGTTATTTTTAACTGGAACAAATATAACTGGATCCACATAATGCAAGGCAGAAACATGTTCACATGTTTATGGTGCGTCCGGCTGAGGTACATGCTCGCATATCGAAGAAGGAAATTAGAAATTGAAAAATGTGAAAATATGAAAATAAAAAAAAGCGATGATGTGCAGCGCAATAGATAATATCGCGCACATATTACGAGTGTTACGGATGGATGTCTGGAGCAGTAGTTGATTGAGATTTCAGCACATCTTTGCCTGCTGCGTACTTGTAATAGCCAAACAATTCAAACCGCGATGTCCGGAAGAAGACAGAAAAAATTCAAGCAGAGACCACTCGAGTTTTTGCCTATATATGCGAAACAAATAGCTCATCAATGAATTGAGGTTGAAGGAAGGCAATGCTGATGTTATAACAGCCAGCCCTTGTGAAAGCTATCCATTATTTAGCCAATATTAGCCCAGGATAACTAGTAATGGTAGTTCGCAAGTGTATACGTAACCTGAAGCCATATGGCATAACAAGATTTTCTCTTAGACTGTCCCTTCTTCGAGATGAGCGAATAGCGTAGATGGCCTGTGAAGCAGTGTGGGCGGCAAAGACCAAGAAAATCACTTCTTTAAAAAAATAAACGCTCTCACTTTAGGTCACTAAACCAAACCGCCAGGAGGTTACTTCTGGGATGCCCGTCAGCTATTATGTGAGCAGGCGAGTCTGCGGAATGCGAACCACCGAGAATTGAAGCGAGGCACATATTAACTTCATCTGCCCAGATCAAACTTCATCTCTCTCTCTATACGATCTCTCTCCCTATACGACTCCCTGTATCGCTGCTTCGGGCACTCCATCCAGTAACCGTATACCTCGACTAGAGTGGATTTCACATTCGCGTGAGTTGACAGTAATGTTCGGCGTTATTGGCGTAGCAACTGCTCCTCATCTCGTCATCCACTCAAGAGGAAGCGCAACCACGCAATAATTCTGAAGCCGCAGAGGTTACTGTAGTGTGACACTTTCTTCTTCAACAGTCCGAGCCTCGGAACTCACTCATGGAAACGCAGCGGCGCGAAAAATACAAAGTAAACGCCTCTTCTTTACGTCTGAGGCAGATAGAAAAGTGATTTCTCTAGGTAGAGTGTAAGAAGTTGTAGCATGTGTTGACTTACATTATTACAAATACTTGTGGTGAAGAAAGGAGAGCCTATAACAGTACCAAGAATTGTGCGTGCTCTTTTCGAAGCTCTTCGCACTACTTTGGTCCTCACAATGCGTGAAACCCGCTCAATTTTTCTTGTGATAGCAATTATATGAACACTCTTGGCTGGTTTTTGCCATCGCCGTCACCGTCATGTCCCTTATATATATATATATATATATATATATATATATATATATATATATATATATATATATATATATATATATATATATATATATAAGCCACATAAAGTAATTCAGAAGAAACCTTTAACAGCGAAGCTGTTTAGCAACTCGTTTCTGGTCTGACAACCAAATAACTATCATCATCATAAAGGTGTACAGAAATTCGGTTAATCCCACTACTCTACACTGAACAACTAAAATGAAGGAGGCACAAACTATCATGATCATATTCGGGTATGTGCCACAGAAATTGGGTAACGGCCACTACTCACCACTGGTCCACTACAAATGAAGGCAACAGTTAGCCCAACAAGAAATGTATGCGAAGCGACAGCGGCGAGCCGAAGACCCCGAGTATGTAGAACGGAGGAATACTAGGTAATGGGAAAGGCAATGGCGACTATGAGAAGACTCCGAAGCGATGGTAGGGCTACGCCAACGATGACGTGGCCGTAGATATATGAGAGGTGCGAAAGCTTGGTTACCGCGTGAGTTTCTGTATTTGGAGTTTGGGCAACCGTGTCGTGTTTCTGACTGTCGGTGGTTTAACTCGAAACTCTCTGCGCTGAGATTCAACGTAGAAACAACCTTGCATCACATAGCTAAAACCTAGCAACGACCTAGAAGCGACCTAGAAACAACCCTCATCACCTTGCTAAGGCCTAGAAACAACCTAGAAGCAACCATATTAGTGTTCAGAATCGCGCACTTCCGATGTTTCAAGCCTTGCACGGCTCAGTGCAAGCTTCGCCAATTTTTTCCGGAAGAGAGTGGCGTTAAACGACTCAGCAGCGAAGTATACCTCCTTGAGCATACTAACGGCGAGGTATTTATATACACTACTTACCGCTGGCGGTACGCAGAGCTCGGAGGCGCTTCAGCCTATTCTCTTCACTACCAGCGAAATGACGCGAAGGGCGCGCTTTAAATGTCATTCAGCTAGGTTTTCACCGGAGTTGCGGTGTGCACACCCCCTACCTGTACCACCTGTACTTTGCCCTACAAGGTGTGTTCGCCCGTACGCATGTCTGAGGCGCAACATCACTAGGTGAGTATTAGGTGGTGCGTTCCTTTAATAGAAAATACACAGATACGTAACTCTAGAGACCCTAGTTCCTTAAGCTGCGCTGAAAATGCGACTGAAACTTGGCTTCCTCCGTGCCCTCTGCACGAGCTCATTGTTGTGTTTCGGTTTCGGTTCAGTATTGCACTGTACGAATGCCATGGGGCGCCGCTCTGGCATTCCTGCTCTACCCAGGCGACGTGAATATAAAAGAGTGTGTGGAGAGTACTCGTTGAGTGCGGACGTTTCTTCTGCTTCGGCGCTTCGCGCCAAACCGCGTGTTCGGGCTGGCTGGCGTCCCCGCCGGTCGCGTTGGTCACCGCCGGTCTTCGCCTGCTGCTGCGCCGGGACTACGAGCCCGCAACACAGCATTCACGTTTCCCGACGTGAATTGCCAGATGGCGTTCGTATCTCACGCAGCGCCTCTTCTATCGTCTTTAGACGACATTTGCAGCGAAGCACGCAGATACGCGGCCAATTTTTTTCAAGCGTCTTTAGAGCTCGAGCAGCGCGCGGCAAGTTTACAGTGACTTGTCGTTCTTCGCGTGATATTCGAATCTGGTGATATCGCATTCATTGCTTCGCACTTGCGGCGAAACAGTGATTTTTTTCTCATCACATATCTAAGCGCCTCTTCCTTATCCCTACTGCTGATCAGTGAATGTTTCCATTCGCATTAGATTTGAGAGTCACAAAAATGTGAACAACTTTTACGTGCCTTACTCGGTAGATAGGCCTCTGGCGTACACATGCGAGTGACAAAAGGTTAAAGAAATGTATTTTAAACACAAAGTTCTTACTCTGAAAGTTCTGTTCAACATTCTTAAGAATAAATTTGTTTGATGGCCAATAAGCCAGATTTTTAACAATCATTCAAATAACTTGAAGTAGCGCGAGAAGAAAACGGAAACGAGGGCAAAGAGGATGAACTAATCTAACTTGTTTTGTTTTTTGGCCGCTTCAATGTATTGCCAAGGTGGACAGACACGCCCAAAGGAAGATTTTAACAATGAATTTTTTTCATATTGATCGATGCAGTTTGTTTGTGATTCTGCTCGACTTTGTAATTTCATAGGAGTGTCTACTTCAACGCGAGTTATTAAAGAAAAATACGAAAGGTTGTACGTTTGCTGTTATGTGGTTGCTCAATCCATGGTAGTATGGCTGAGAAATGACGTTGCACTCTGCGCCTTGACTCCTAGCTTCAGTGCTCACAGACTAGTGTGCGACAAAGCATGCTCATTGCGCTGGTTTTCATTAGGCTTGTGCCAAAGAAAAATAAACGAGCCCCCAAAATTCCTTCCTTCATTCACGCTTATTGTGGTCAGTTATAGGTACTCCGCAAGATGACATGTGCACCTCCGAAGATGTGCCACTGTCTTTTAGAACGCGTCCTATATATTTGAATTGGCTGTTGCGTAGACTCGTTCATGCTGGAGCATTTCATCCTACATGCACACTTGCGTTCGGGGAACAGCATGCCGCTCTTCAAAAGTGCATTACCCAGTACTGTGAATCGTTCCTTCTTTTTCTAAACCTAAGGCAAAGATTATTGTCACAGCACGCTCGAAGTTACCATTTTAAATGCGAAGCATTTCTTAGCGAACCTGTGGCACTTTGAGCGTTTCTATCTACGTATCTATCTATCTATCTATCTAGCCGCCTACGTCTGGGTGCTCTCATGATCGCCTCCTTAACTTGGTGTAGACCAAAATTTGCATGGGAGGGTAAGATGATTTCACGAATATGATTGCCGGGTCATGACATGAATAACCTTAAAATCCTGCTGCGTACGTCGTCAAACCCTTTCCACTAGACACGTGTGGCACACACCCGTTTACCACGGGCCGTGGCGTACGGGTATGCGCCACAGGTGATTGACAGTTTATATCTACCCGGGAATGGCGAGTACAGACATTAGTAACTTAAATCCTAGAGCGTTAAGGAAAACCAACATCGGCAGCATTGACTCAACGAATGGAAAGAATGAAAATTAGGGTCCCAGCAGGAATCGAACCCAAACATTCTGCGTGGCAATCAGGTATTTTACCACTGAGCCACGTCAGGTCTATAAACTGGTTTGGAAAAACAGCCTACGCAGGTGTAATATCGGTGCAACGTCAACTGTGGTTGTGGTGCTGGCTATCTAATTTTACAAGAAAGCAACACTACATGATACTCCTACGATGTGTACTTCTACGATACAGGCGTCATATCAGATTAACGTCTGCAGCTCCAGTGTTGGCTCCGCTTTTATAGCAGTCTAATAAACACGTTTGTATTCCTATGATTCAGCAAGCTATATTGAAGCATTGCTCGATCCCGGAGGAATACTTTAACGAAAGTTACATATGATATCCACATCACCGCACCGTAAAGTGCACTTCGTCCACCAGAACTACGCAGTGTCCTCTTCATTTCTTACGAGGCTAGGTGATGGCCTCATGCTGACCGAGGATGATGCCAGATTGATTGACAGCAGCTTTGTAGACTAGGCTACGTAGGCCACATACACCAAGGTAGTCTAAGAATACAACAAACACCATCCACTGATGTTGGTCTACGTAGCACTATACAGGCCTACCAGCCTCGACGGCCTATACCTCACCAACGCGAAGGGTGGCTTCAGGTTCCGACATGTCGTCAGCTCTGTCGACAGACAATTTGTCGACGAAATGACCGAGGCATCCACGAATTCCAACAGCTCTACTATACCACATACTTCACTGCACATGGGCCCCTCGTCATCGCGTTCACGACTGGATCCTGTAACAAGTCATGATCAGCTGCTGGTGCTCACTGATCACGGTGATGATGCCCTTGTTCAAGAACTGTCAAGAACTTCTTGCACACATGCACACGGGTTCGTGAAATGTGCGTGCGTTCTCGGGACACGTATAAGCACCACATATCAGCTTACCGCTTCTGGTGTTGATAATACCCTCCTTCCCATTGGCAGCGTTACCCAACCGTAAACAACTGGTTATATAGCATATATGCGGGTCTTCAACATATATATGTGTGCGTATCAAATTTATAGAAATCTTTAGCGTCATTTTGTAAGGTGTCGCTCAGTAAAAAAAGTTACGCCACAGTCACCTACCCGCCGCATGCTTCGCATAACATCGACTTCTACGGTACGTGGGATCTGCCGAATTTTTTCTGTATATATATTTCATTTTCACATAACTTTAAAGAATATGATTGACAACTGGAGCTTGTCACTTTCTGAGAACGCCAGCCTTCCACACACGCTGCGGAAAGAATACGCCCCCCGTATTGCTTTGCATTGCAGAGCTATTTTCGGACTATTAGTGAATATTGTTTTTCACGGCAGCAAACCCAAACGTGAAACAAAACAACTCAGCAGTAAGCGAGTCGCGCATCCTACACTATGTGAGCTACTGTTTCTCACATTTGGGTCGATAACCAACAAATTGTGAACAGCCGCCACATGGAACATGCGAGGTAATGCGCACAGAAGAAAAAGAACGAACAGGAAGAAATACTGTCAGAGGGGGAAATGAAACCGCAGTTTCAAGACAGACGTTGCCATTGGGCGTGCGTGCCTACTTGCCACTTCGCTATCCGGGATAGGCAGCAGTGGCGGGTGAGAGCTCAGATATCGGGGGCAGATGCAACGATCCCGAAAGGAGTGCAAGCTCGTGCTGCATCTGCCGCTTCTGTTCAGATTACGCGCCTGCATCGGGAGCGGTAATAGCGATCGATTCGCTCAACTATCGATCAGAATGGAAAGGCGGATACATAGCAAGTACATAGGCGGGATGGAGGGCAATATTAGACGAGAAAGCAAAGCCCGCACACCTTATGCAATACCGCCGAAGCCGTGTTGTATTTGCAGGCAGCGATACACCTCCTTCAATCTTTATTTCTTTTCTTCGAGACCTCATCTGAACTACTCCACCGGGCCTCGCAACCATCCTCCACTGGTTCTGTGTCACAGGAGATTGTCGCATTGTCTCGTTGCTTGAGCAATTCTTCTAGCTTTTCTTTTTCACTCGCTGTGTGCTGAGCCGCCGTTGATCTTCCTTCGTTCTGTACATAGCTTTCCCGTATAGGCTTCTCCCTTACGTGGGCCCCTATCAGCCTCCTTTCAGAGCCGCTTCTGTCTTGGCCGAACACATCGCGCCGTTCATCCTGCTAGTCTCCCGAGACGACGTGTCCAGGATTGAAGGCAGATCTAGGCACATGTGCGGCTTGCGTGCTCTTCACCAAATGCAAACACGAGTATGTCGAAGAAGTAGAGGCTTTAGAGTATTTTAGTTTGACGTTTTTACGGTCCGCTCCGCTCCGAGTTGGCCCTCTTAACTGTAGCGGAGCGGCGGTCGACTTTTTCGTTTTAGTTATCCGTTCTCCGCTGCCGAGCGGATCTTTCGCAGTTGCAACGCCCTCTGGCCAAATTCAGCCTCGTTAAAAATGAAAAACAGTTTTGTCACTTTTACAAAGTAACACAAATATGTATTACTCACTTGTTCACGCAGTATTCTTTTTTTTTTATTTGCGACATAGACTTGCCCTTAAGGCATAATATTTGTTTTGTATATTTTTGTTAAATGTGCGCCGTTAGGCCGGTGTTGTGTATGAAGTGAAGAAGTGTCTTGTGGAATGTGTTGTCATGTATCCATCGGTCATAACTGTTTGTGTCACAGTAGCGAAAACCAGCTTGCAGGAGATGACGGGAGCGTTCCGACTGTAATCCTTGGCATGTCCATATAAGGTGGTATGCATCTGCTTGTATCACCGGAACAGAACAGTACGGGCATGTAGAACCAACTGGTAAATGCGACCAGTTCCATGTTGAAATAACAGCCGGTGTAAGGGCCACCCCTGCCCGAAGCGTCCTAAGCACAACTTCCTCCGCCCTAGTAAGGTGAAGGGGGAGAGAGCAGACACACGGTGGGATAAGAGCGCGTGTATCCTGCCAGAGAACATTTTTACGGGCACGGAGTGTATTTAGGGGTTGAGGTGGAAGGGGAATAGATGGGAGGTCTGTATTAGGAGGGCAGTGTGCCTGTTGGTCAGCAGCAATATTGTGAGGGTTCGCAGCATCACACGCGCGCATGCGTTACCGCCCCTTTCAGGGAAAAAAATAAAGCGTCGACTTCGAGACAGTCACGTACAGTCAGCGCTGTAGCATTCCAGATCCACTGCAGTCCGTTTGGACGCCAACACGGCAGCGATGTTTTCGTCATCTGTGCCGTCTTGTCTAGTTCGCGTCACTTTCCTTAATTCGGCGACTCGATGTAAGCACAAATGTTCGTCTAATCTCAAGCGCTTTCGCGGCTTCCGCTGCGCAGACGAACGTGAAGCGGCCGTGCACGTGGGAAGCACGTTGAGCACTGGAGGCAGCCATCTTAGAATATGCGAGGCAGCCATCTTAGAATATACATCGACGCCCCTCGCTAGCGGGAACGGCAGCGACGGTCCGCGCTCCGCTTAGGCTCCCTATTGGCCTGGTGTGCGACCGATGGCGGCGCTGCGAACGGCGCCTGTATGACGTCAGAGCGGGGATTCGCGCGCTTTCGTCTGCTACGTAGGCCCAGCGCCGTGTTGAAACCACCGTTGTGGTAAATCTCAACAAAACAGCAGTTCAATTGGTTATCTTGCGTATGGTGGCTACTGACGCTGTTCGAACAACCGTTGGTCTGCTTTTAACGTTCATTTAGAACTACAGCCCTTTGTTTCGTAGAACTGCGGCCGCTTGTCTCGGCGGCGAGTGCTGCGCAATGGTGAAGTACTGCTCTCAGTGTACTCCGTCCGCTCGTGAAAAAGGCGTCAGCTTTCACAATTCTTCTAAGGACCCGAAGCTGAAGAAGAAGTGGATAGTGAAGTTCAGAATGGGAAAGCGTCCCACGCCTTCTTCGATAGAGTGTAGCAAGCACTTCGCGGACAGTCACTTCTGCTACCCACCGTATACGCGCCACTCTTACGTAAGCTTGTGACCGCGTTTAAGCGCCTCGCCAGTACTTAAGCCGTTTATTGCACGCAGGCTATAAGCATAGGCGACGTACACCAGGTGCGGTGCCGTCCCACAACCTGCCGCGGATGCCCCTAGAGAAAGAGCCGACGCGGCCTCCGGATCGCCTTGCAGGAAAGCGCGCCTCGTGAGCTCAGCTGAACGGCATGGGATATGAGACTACGGCTGCATTTGGACGGTGTACATACGTATTTTACTTATGAAGGCAAGCGCGCGCCTAGCGGAATACTTATCATAAATTCATAAGCGAAACCTGTTGCCGCTGTTTAGTGTAGCACATTCTCTAAAAGTTTTCACCTGAGGCAGCACAGACACTTTTAAACGCGGGGCTCTTTAAGCTTTTCGTTAGTCTGCGTGGCGTGGAACTCGACCCAGCTTGCCTTTGCCACGTTAATCTCTGTGGCCCTGTGAGTGGTATAATCAGTGATTAACTATTTGTTATATTCTAATATCCATGCGACGGCCCTAACATTACGGGACAAACTGCGATCATGGGCATCGGCAGGGAGGTGTGCAACAACGCGGCACTTGCGCACTTGTTTGCAGGACGAGAGCTGCGACGGTGATGCGATCTCCGTTGACTGCCTCGACCGCGCATTCAACAACGTGGCCTGCGTCGTACACCGCCTCGCCCTCGATGAGGCACCGGGACCTTTCACAAGCTTTATCTACATACTTGTAGATGCTGGAGAACGGCACCCTTACTGAAATATCGAAAGAAAAACCCAAACTAAGTAGTATCGGACGGCGGAAACAAGATAACGAGCGAGAACACTCACACATAGTTTCACTTTCTTACCAGCAATGCGGTCGGTGGCGTCGACGCACTCGTCGGCCACCCGGGGGATTTCTTGGCCCTGTCGATTGGGCCGCAACTAAAACAAGTGCAAGATTACACTCGAAAGCATTCGTTGCAGGCGTTAGTTGACCGTCGCGAGGCTGTTCGTTCGACAAAGTTCCCGCCTGAAGCAGACGATCCGCATACAGGAGCAGCGGCTGCTGCAGCGCGGTTGAGAGCGGAGTCCCCGCTTTGACGTCACACGCGAGAGGGCGCCACTCCAAGATCTCGAGGCCAATAAGCGGAGCGTGGGCCTCGCTCCGCTTATGGCCCTCGCTCCGTAGCCAGGAGGGGGGTTGAACCCCCCCCCCCGAAATTTTTCTATTTTGCATGTGCATATATACACGCGCACATACAAACGCACGCACGAACATACAAAAAGAATGGCTGAACCCCGCCCCCCCCCCAAAAATAATTCTGGCTACGCTTCTGGCGCGCACACATACGCACGCATGCAAATGCACACACACGCGCGCACGCACACAAATGCACATACGCGCACGCACATACCCTTACACATGCGCACGCACACATGCACTCACACGCAGGCACACATGCACGCAAACACACACATACACACGCTCACACACGCGCGCGAGCACACACTGAAAATACACACACGCGCGCACACACACGAGCACGCACGCAATACACGCACACACATGCACATAAATACATAAACACGCACGCACACAAATGCACACGCGCATACACACATGCACTCACACACAGGCAGGAACACATGCACGCACACTCACACACATACACACACGCACACACGCACGCACACTATCGCCTTCCTTATCGCTAGCGTGCCTTCGTTCTTCGCAAGAGACTGCCGCAAGGTAGGCGAAACCGCAAACGCCCTCGAGCTGCGATCCTTCGAGCTGCTATCCTTATTCCAGCTACCTTGAATTTTCACTCACGGCCAGCGCTACTTTTTTGCTCAGAACCTAAGACGCCGAGGCCGCCGATACCGTAATTTCAGCGAAACGAGCTCTTTGACGCGGTTGCGCCAAAATGCGACCGCTCTCCAGACGAACGTTTGCTGCCGTCGGAACATTTATATGACAAGAACGCTGTTGGGAAATTATCTTCATATACAATTAGAAAATCAACATCGTTACTGCTGAATCCCTGTGTACTAATTTATTCACATGTATGCACATAAGTATGTCGGGCGTAATAAACAAGCGACGCTCCGCAGCAATAACCTACTACGCGCGGATCGGCGCCCTACCTCAATGAGCCCCCTGCAACTAGCGTCGACGTTGTTCATGGCGCTTCGCACACCGTTGCACAGAGAGAGAATGATGGAAGCACAGCGAACGCGCGCTTTCGCAGCCTCGCAGCTTCGAGATTCGCTTGCCGGCGTTACCGTTTACGTTCAGCTTCGCGAGCGTCCATAGCGCGGTTGCGAAGGAGAGTGCAAAGCTTGCCGGCGTTGCCGTTTACGTTCAGCTTCGCAAGCGTCCATAGCGCTGTTGCGAAGGAGAGTGCAACGGGAGCGAGCGCGCCACATTATATACGAGCGCACAGCTCTGGTGGAGAGAGAGAAACGGGAGAGGAGAAACGAAGCTGAGGCAGCGCTCACGCCACTTCCTCCACCCCAACTCCTCGCGCTTACGCGAGGAGAGGGGGAGAGCTGGTGCATGCGCAGTATGGGTGCGGACGCCGCAGAACGGACACTGCCCCGAGCAAAAGATGCTTTCGCATCTAAAAAACTGGCTGCGATCCCGCCCTGCGAATGTGAATGCCCAGAGAAGCTGTATGAAACAAAACACATGCTTAAAAGGGGGGTGGGTGTTATATTATTACTTTAGAGTAATGGTAGTGATAATCGCTTTGTGGTCGCTGTGGTAGAGCGGGATTGGTTCCACAAGCATTTGCAGCAAGACTTGTTCTTTAGGTACAGCATTGTATTCACCCTGTTTTTCTGGTGTCGTTAATTTCTGTGGTCTACCCATGACAGTCTTAGACTGAACTGAAGGAGTTCCTAGGCGGTTCTCCCTTTTTATATGAAAGCGGGAAACGCACAAGTGGAGAAAGAAGGGCCGTTTCACGTCATTTGAAGCCCTCGTGTGACGTGCAAAGCAGCTGGAAGGGCACATTGTTCACGGGCGCCTTATCATCCAGCATGCAGTTTTGATGATTGTTTTGTGGTTTTCTTTATTGAAACGAATACGAAGCCCTATGCTGTATGCCGATTGGAAAGAAAGATATACCGTTTGCCTGCAATTGTTAAATGGCCCCTAAATCACCCAGAGGACAGAATTAGGTTTTCGCGTTGCAGTTGTGCACGAGTCTACAGCGAACGATTTCGTAGGATCGTCTGTCCACCTATCAGAATGCCCTTCCTCAGCGCCAGAGGTGAAAACTTAAGGAACGCGCGCACCTGCTAGCGGAGGAGCACGATAAGCGCGAGCGTCTGTTGGTGGTTTTGTAGTCCACGGAGCTGAAACCATCCGGGGTAGAGGTATTAAGCTTTGCTGTAAAATGGGCCCTTTGGAGGCTGTGCAACTCAGGCTCAATCGAAAGCTATGTCATGGGGTACCATGAATGATACTGCGTTAGTTTTGAGTTTTACGCGAAGTTTTTTTTTCACTCACGGATTTCGGCGTCGTGCGCGAAGAACCACGCGCCTGCAAGCGTACAGAAATGCGGCTCTCGAATGCGCGCCGGTCACATTTGTATTTGTACACGCAGTTTTCGCATAATAGACGCTCTCTCGACCGTGGACTTGGAGGCAATCGGCTGTTACCGATACGGCAGCCTGATCTTCTATCGTGATGACTTGTCGTTTCACGTTGCCACGTTACATTGTTGCCTGGAGATCAATGCATGACCCTCGTTGTTGCCTGTAGCAAATTAAGTGCTGCGCTGCGAGCAAGGAGCTAATCACTGTTCTATGGAGCTAACCACTGTTCTATCCACACAGAAAATTCTCAATAGCGGCTGATCTCCCACGACACGCAGAGACGTTACTCCCCAGACTTCGACTGGAAGTGGCATATACAAACAGCTTTCTGCGCAAGTTACACCGATTCAGCTTACCGAAATGCTGCTGTGGTCACGAAGATGAGAATGTTGGGCATATTCGTTTGGAGTGCTTAAAGTACGCAAATTAAAAAAAAAAGAAATAAAGAAGGCAATAGCAAGTTTGGACAGACGCCCCCTCACATTACAGAAATAATTTGCACCGTGGCCTGAAGTGCATCTTCAGAAAAAGACGAACATCTTCCTCAAATACTTCTTAGTGGACACCGGACGAGATAAGCGCTTGTGATGAACAGCTATGTGTTGCTATATACGGAGTGATGTGTTAGTCCATATACTGTGGGCAGAACTAGAAATGTGTGCGTGCGGATGCTGTATTGCATTGTGAACTTTTGCAAGCAAACTGTAGATTATCATGTTATTTTAACTTGTTTTAGTGTGCTATGTGTTCTTTTTAGTCGCTCAATTTTTATTTTGGGTGAGCATTTTTTTTCGCTGCAAAGCTTATATAAATGGAGTAGCCGAGGTAACATGAACGACGCCCTCTCTACAGAAAGCCAGTTAAAACAGAACAGAAGAAAACAGACGTGGGTGAAGGGCAAACAGTCAGGAGATAGCATTGCACAAGGCCATAGAAAGAAAGAAAACAAAAGAACGAAAGAAAGAAAGAGAAAGAAAGAAGGCAAAAAAGAAAGAGAGAAGTAAGAAAGAAAGCAAGAGAGAAAGAAAGGAAGAAAGGAAGAAAGAAGGGAAGAAAAAGAGAAAGGAGAGAAAGAAATTTCGCGATAGGCAAGGGCTCTGGATTTTTGTTTGATTTCAGTACCTTCCATCACCTGAAGCGCTTTGGCGATAGGTCACTAGTGAATATACCAACACTAATATAACATGTAGGCACAGGACATCCTTTTATCAATACAGCATGCTAAAGTAGATAAAAAAGGAAGGTTTTACATAAGGAAATTACATACGTGTATTCCGCGTGTCGTGCGTAACTCTGTATTAGAACGCGCGCAGCCACAGAGTTTCATACAATAACCTAAAGAGAAAACTGGCGCTGCGATCGTTCAACCACCATGGGAATGATGGGAAGTACAGGCTTCGGATTGGATAGCGTTAGCTAGCGAACTGTCTACGGATCTTTTTCTACAGTTTCAGTTTCGCTCTTCGTGAGGCGTGGGTAGTGGGGTGCGTTGCAAAGCAGTCAAGCAGTGCCTTTGTTGTTCAAAGAGGCTGAAGACCGCTAGATCTCTTGGTTTGCTGCGACGTTACAGCTTCACAGATTGTATTTGACAGTTTTAGCAAAGCGTCGTGTACTCGCCGCTGCGCATAGATGTAGCGTCGCATGCCAGTGCAGGAAATTGCATAGAGGTCACGTTTTTTTGATAAGCGCGCCTTGCCAAAACTCGTAGGATCGGCTACAAAACGACGGCGAAGCTAAGTAGACGCACCGTCACGCTCCTATTACTTGATTTCATAACAAAACGATAAAAGCGTTGGGGGCAGGCCACTCGGACAGGAGCACCTGACATCGCAGCAGATGATATTTTAAGTGTTCCTGACTCAATACAGTACTGTTATTTTCATAAATAGATAATGCCTACCTTCGAGGGAAAAACAAGCGTGTTGTTTTAGGTGCTGTAAAAAAAGAATTCATTATATCGTGATGCCAGATCTGGAACAGAAATGCAAAGCAATGCATACCATGGTGGTTGAATTTGTCCAGGTTTCACTTCAATCTCACGTTCAAGCAAGCTTTTTGCAATAAGCTTTACGTACAAAAGAATGAAGCAATTTTTAATTAGAAATACCTTCATGTAACTTTTTCTCCCACTCGGCAAACAAGCGTAGCGAATCGCAAGAACGAAAGCCATTCGTAGCAGACCCGAAGCCTGTACTTCCCATCATTCCCATGGCGGCTTAAGCGGCGCTGAAGGAGCCCGCATGGACACTAGCGCCAGATTACCCTCTAGGTATTACAGTAGGAAACTCTATGCGCGCTGATAAGTCTAAGTTCTTGCTATTCGAGCATAGCTTTACAGCAGTCTTCATGGCGATGAGCGCGGGTCACCTATAGGTTCCCTTTTTAAAGTGAAAGCTTTACTGACCTATTCACGTGAGTTTCGCTGTGTATCTCCGCGTGGCCTTGAAGCGAAGAACGGATACCCCGTGACAAGCCCGCGAGACATTTAGTTGTGGCGCTGCAGTTGTGCGTGAGCCTTCAGCGAACGCGTTCGTCGGCTCGTCTGTCTACCCCTCCGAATACCCCATAGAGTTTCGTAAAATTAACTAGAGGGGACTCTGGCGCTGCGATCGTTCAGCTACCATGGGAATGATGGGTAGTACACAAATTTGCCTACACTCTTAGAAGAAAGGGCGTCGGGGCACTCCCTTTGTGAGAGTTTTGGCTTGTCCCGCTGGGCACTCCCTTTTCCGGGGTGAAACAACTCCCTCTAGACAGGGAGTGATTCAACGCCTCCTCATGGAGTACAGTACTCCGTCTGCGATAGAGTAAAAGCACTCCTCCGAGGGAGTAAAGCTATCACGTTGAAACAGCTTTGAAATAAAATTAATCGAGCACAGAAAATGGCACATTCATACGCGCACACATTCACGCAACCAAAACACGTAGAGCGCTCGCAACCGAAACGCATACATTAGAGGATTTTAGTCTGTCCGGCACACCGCTATACGCAAAATGCTTTGCACCGGAATACCGGGTGTGAACTGCGCATACGCACGCCCGGTAAACATGGCCGCGCCGCCGAAAGCGATTGCAGCCCACCTCGAATCTATCAAGTGGCCGTCGCGCGCTCTGTCGCTCGTTATCTCCGAACTGATGCTTTTATTTGCTTTAGGTTCACGTCCTTAAGCTTCGACAGCAAGGTATTCGTGTCGATTCGGCACCGTTTTCGAGAGCCATACTCAAATAATCAACGATGTAGGCTTAGCGAGTGACAACCCGGAATCTCGAAGGTCATACATTATGTGTCGGTTAGTTGTTTCTATCCTCCATAGCTGGCGCAACTTGACGTGGCGGCAGCTGCGGCACACAAAGCGGCTGCGAAAAGAAAAAATTTGGCACTCGAACAGCGTTTCACGGAATAATTTCTGTAATGCTTATCTCTAGGGGTAATTAGAAAATGGACATCAATGTAAACATGCACATATGACAACACATACAAATCGCACACGACACAGGAATCGAACTCATGACCACAAGCACCGAAAGCAGACACTCTAACTACTACGCCACAGAGCCACCGCGTGCTTCGTTTTACTTTTCACGGCCTTATATATTTACAAAGTGGTTTGCAACGAGAGGGCGGAGCTTGCTACTTCTTTTTCTGCCTCATCGGCGTGTGTTTGCGCGTGGATTAGGTTAGTAAATAGTTAGCGCGGCGCCATGAACTCACGAAGGCCACCGTTAGCACCTTCAGCTGACTTCTGTTCGTCGTTTGTCGTGCCGCAAGAGAAATGATAAACGTGTGTTTTTTGTGTGTTCACCATACATCGTGGATGTCTCGCTCGCCCAAAAATTTGCTCATACCGGCGTGACAAGTACCTTTAGATAGCGAAACTCACGTATGTGTATTCTACGAGCGTGTGCTGCTGGAGCAGTTTTGGTTATTTTTGCCGCGAGCTGCAAGTGTCGGCAGTGCGTTTTCAGCTGTTCGAAGACCATCATATGTCGCATATTTTTGTTACATACGTCGATGTCAGAGTTCCAAGGGTATTTTAGCGTGCACATATACAAGCATGTGCATTTATTGCGCGTGTAGGTGCTGTTGCGATCTGCACGCAGGGTCAGCGGCACCTCCGAGCAGTTAGACGAATATTTGCGTGATGAGCACTTACGCGCGCTGAAGCACGACATACAGTGCTTCTGAATTAGTCATAGTCAGTATTTAATTGCTTTTATACTCGGAGACTAGCTACCTTTTACTAAGTAACCTTTACTCTTCCGTATCACGCCGCCGTTAAAATGTATGTCGAAGGCGTCCACCAAGGTTAAGCACGATGTCCATTAAATCGCGAGTGACATGTCTCCCTTAAAATAGAAAAGATAATACTGTTGGGCCTCTGTATTGCGAACGTCCGCGTGTAGTTGGCACTACTCCTGAAGAGATTGTGCAGTACCTATTAAAAAAAAAAAGGCATTATTGTATGCCTCAGTGAAACAGCTGTTCTTCAGAAAATAAGGTGTCATTTTAATTAGGATATTTTTGTCACGGCAGGACACAACTTGACTTTTTCGTGATTCAGGATTACACATAGCACGAACATGAGTGCAGCAGATAAATAAAAACTGAAAAAAGTGGGTGCCATGTGCACTCCTACTACCTCGTGTACCTGTAGTTGATTCCAAATCTACAAATTATGCGACCATTGATAAATGATCAACCCATCAATGTTCGATCACAGTTGATCTGTTTCCGTTTACTGCCTGTCGCTTATGTGCACGATGTTTTGCAAGAATCATCGGTTAAACCCATCTGGTAACGCAAGCATTATCTGTAGCATGCAGTGGTTCTCAATAAGGGGGGGGAGGGGGGGGGGGGTCAGCGAAGCCATTTCTGGGGGTCCGCGAAACGCATCTTCGAACAAAAAAGAAAATACGCCTTTTTTGAAGAAACAATATGTCCAATGACAGCGGCCCCCACTATTTTTTGTTTTGCTTCACCGCATAACGGTTATGCATTGCGGCGGAGCTGACTTATGCTTTCCATGAGATGGCTGTAAAGCTTTTACTGCAATTTTCTACCACATGTGCTTTTCCAGGCTTGCATATTTGAAGAGAAAGCGTAGCGAGAAACAGCTGAAATGTGGCGGCAGATCGCACAACTTAGTGACAAGCTGTTGAGATTGAATTGGCGTGGCACTTTAGTTTCACCATTCTTTGCCACGGAGAAACGCAAGGCACCTATTTCACGCTGCATGCTGTGCTAATTTATAAGCCCTCACCCCCCCCCTCCTTACTTCTCACTGCAAGGGGTCCCTCATCACTTCCACCAGTCTACAAGGGGTCTCCAAAACATCCATGGCTGAGAACCACGACCTATATATCAGAGCCTGAACAATTTCTTTTACATGTACAAGGACTTTTTGTGTGAATGCCATTACAAATTCTTAAACTTCAAATGATACAATAAATGCTGGTTGTAGCACTTTATTAGAATCAAAACAATAACATTCACAATGTCAATGTAAATTATACATTTTCATCTACCACAGAACCTATGCTCATTATTGAACAGATGAAACAACATACACAATGCAACCTGAGCACTAATTCACAGCAGTAAAATATTATGAAAGTATAGTTCGAAAATTCATCACAAAGCAAGACACATACACTTCGAAATGCCAGTATGCAAGTACAATCCAAAGAGATGGCATGCACAGCAGTGGCGTAGCCAGGGGGGCACACCGGGCCTCCCTCGCCCCCCCCCCCTCGAAACATTTTTTTGCTATGGCATACAGAGCCCAAAATGACAACTGAACACATCTGCCTGCCCGGCTCCCACTTCAAATCAAGGAGACGAACCCCCCCCCCCCGAAATTATCTGCCTATGCCCCTGATGCACAGAGAACTTGGTGTCTGCTTACACATCAAGGCAACTCGATAAGTAATAAAGGCTTGCAACACTTAGGCATGGTGGTGTACCATTTTTCTTATATATTACATTAGTTTGCCCTCAGGTATGAAAACATGTTACGCATGATTGTGCAGTTCAATGTTTTGTATAAAGACCTGTGGTGTCGACCATAGATTCATCTGCCAAGGTTTGTAAACACAGTCGCCTTTATTCACATATTTTTAAAAAATAATGTAAATTTATAAAGTTAAGCTTGGGAACATGGCATTATTTCGCAACCCTATTCACCCGTATTATTATGCATAAATAGTAGACCAATGGTTACAATATTTACATGCCAGCTAGTGCCATGAAATGCGACCGGAAAATTGGTTCCTCGTCACCTTCAACAGCTCAATTTATGGCTCATGCAGAAGTGCCACATTGAAAATGAATCCGCGAATACCGTGACAGGAAAAGTTACCTCGGAGTTAGGCAATAACATGCTTTGAATTAAAAATTGCCCATCAATACTGGTGGTGGCTTGGCACATTAGAGCAAGGACTGGACATGCCATGAGGTTGAATAAAAATTGAACAGGGAATAAATAACGGTTGTAGAACAGTCAAGAACCATGCTTAGTAAATTAAATGAGTTTACATTCAGCATCTTTTCAAGCCATGTAAAATTTTCAAATGCACACTGTTATTGGAAAGTTTGGACTCAGCACCGTGCATAACACAGTGCAGCAGTCCAAGTGCTGACAATCCTAAATACTGAGAGATGTACAAGATCATCAGTATAGTATACTGTAAGGCACAGGAGTGTTCTCTACTGCTTCTGGTGCTGCACTAAACACAACATTCACATTCATCAAGAAGCATGAAGGTAGGAAGCTTACATATGACTTAAAGAAGTAAACCATAAGAAATGACGAAAGGTGTTCTGTTCTTGCTGAACATTATTTTTTTAACTGTGATAATGTTTAATGGCTGCTTAGCCTTGCTTCAAAGCTTCATAATAGTCTTATGAGAGTCACATTTTTTATTATTGTCCCTCTGCCATCAGTATTGCTTGAGCCAGCTTAGACTGACGTGACTGAATAAGCCTGGCACAGCTCGCACATCTTCAACTCGATGAGAATATCCACATGAAAGTTCAGTAAAGTTGAAGATGTCACTAATTATGTCAACAAAATTGTCACGAAGTAAGTTGGACAATATCGTAAAATGCACGTGCGTCACCATAAACGCTGTCACTTAGCAGACAATTTGCAACATAATATGGGGGCCCATAACTTCCTCACTGATCTGCTCGCTGAGATACCGCTCTTCGCCTCTTCTCGCTCTCGCATATCCTCGCTTCTGGCTTGCGTCTCTTCTGCTCTTTCTGTCATGCTCTCTGGCTCTCGCTCTCTATCATCTCTCTCCGTCCTCTATTCCTACTCTCTGCTCTTAATCGATCTGAATTCTCCGACTCTCTCAGTCTCTGAACGCTATCTCACTCTCTCTGAAAATCGCTTCAGTCTCTCTGCTCAGCTTCTCGCTCACTTCTCTTAATCTCTCGTGCACAGTGAGCTCTTCTGCTCTTCGATCTGTTCTTGGAACGCTGCAAGTTGTCTCTTATCTCTCTCTCGCTCTTACTCGTTCTCTCTTGTATCTGTTCTTATCCATTCTCTGGCTCTCTGGGCACTGGGTGCTGGGGGGGGGGCTTTGGATCTCTGAGTGGGGTCGCCTGTGGGGTCTTGGTAGCAGATCTCTGGGTCTCTCTGTGTCTATTCTGTGGGCTCTGATAATCTCTGCTGCTCTGCGGCTCATCTCTGGCTCTGGCTCTGGGGCTCTCTGTGCTCTGACACTGCTTTGGCTCGCTATATCATCTTATCGTCTGGCTGTGCTGGGCTGCTGCTGGTTGGTGGGCTCTGCTGTCTGTGGCTCTGCACTGCTAGTTCTCTCTGGCTCTGACTCTGCTTGGTATCTCTACTCGACTCTGCTGGGGCTTTGATCTCCGATAGATCTGGTCTCGTGCTGGTTCTGCTCCTTCTTGGTTCTGTTCTTGCAAGGATTATGCTGACTTGATACTCTGTCTCTGGGCTTCTGCATCTCTTCTCTCTGAGAGAACCAATGCAAGCTCTCACTCGCTCTGTGCCTCCAATGATTGTTATGCTCGAGCATAATTTTTCGTTCTATTCCACCCTATGCGTTATTACCGTATATATGGAATGCTGTTTTTCTTTTTTTGTCTTAGAGACAAAGTGCGAATGCAAAATTGTTACGAAAGTATTCCACTTACTAAATTAGGGAGATTTGGAATAGCGTACGCCAGGCCCGTAGCCACAGGGGAAGGGGGGGGAGCGAAATTCTGATGGAGGGGGGTGTTTTACCGAAAATGAATTATGAAAATAGGCGTTTTTCTAAAAAGTGAAGGGCGCAACGAAGGGCTCCGGAAGTTTCGCCCATCTGTTTTCTTTAACGTGCACTGACATCGCAGAGTACACAGGCGTTTAGCGTTTCGCCTCCACCGAAATGCTACCGCCGCGGCCGAGATCGAAGCCGCGACTTTCGGGTCGGCAGCCGAGCACCGCAACCATCGTACAACCGAGGCTGACAACTACAATAACTGAATCAACTGAAAACAAAAGTTAGCCTTAATGCACACATTACGGAGTGATAACCGCGGCCTCTCGCTTGTTTATATTTTCTGAAAGCACGCTGCCGCATTCACGCTTTCTGGCAAGCAAAGAAATTGTATAGCACAAATTGTCTTCATTGAGGCGTACCCCGCTCTTCGATAGACTGGCCGTGCGAAGCGTGTGCCTTCACAAAAGCTTTTTAACGCGCATCAAGCTCACACGTATGTGCGCGTAATGCTTTTTCATTCTGCTTTTTATTGTACTTTCCACGCGACACACTGTGCAGCACTACACACGTGAGCGACGCGAAACTGAGAACACAGAAGCACCACTACCGTTCGCATTTCCGACTGTGCCTAACCAGGTGCTGGCCGAACACGAATACACGAAGGTGCACGCACGCTTGAGTCTTCAGACCATCATGAAACCAACACGAACACGCTCACAGTACGCGATGTTGCACTGCCGTCGCTAAACGCCGTTCACGTCCAGCGTTGAGATCAGAGTCGCGCACACACAGGACACGGGCACGCACTGCCGACACAGCTGAGCAATTCGGAAACTTCGATGACCGGGCAACGGGAGAAAATGGCGAAGGCAGCGACGGGCGACGGCGAGACTTGGACTTGAGCACGCACGCTTCTCCTCTCCTGGTGCGCGCGCGTGTGTGTGTGTGTGTGTCTGTTTTTTTTATTTTGTCTTTCCTCGCTCGCGCCTGCGTGCCTGCGTCGTAAGGTTGCGTTATCGTGTTTCTCTCGGCGACTCATGTAACAGCCCTCCCGTTTAGCGGCTGCTTGAAGGAAGTTGCGTTTATATATATCTTTTTTTTTTTGGACGCGATAGCGTCAAAGAGCTCGTCTCGCAGAAATTCCGGTGTCGGCGGCGTCGGCGTCATTGGTTCTGAGCGAAAAAGCAGCGTTGGTTGGTCGTGAGCGAAAAGTCGAGGTAGATGCAAAGAGAGAGGGGGCGTTTGCACTTTGGCTTTCCTTGCGGCACTGTGTATACGTCTCCATTCAGGCGCTGCGCCGTGCTCCCGACCGGGCTGCAGAAATTAGGCGCCTTTCCTCTTCAAACCACTACCACCGCCACGTCTCCATTGAGAAGCGCAGGCAAGCTAGCGATTGAGAAGGCGATAGTGTGTGTGTGTGTGTGTGTGTGTGTGTGTGTGTGTGTGTGTGTGTGTTGTGTGTGTGTGTGTGTTTGTGCGGCGCGCGCGCGCGCGACCATGCGTGTGTACGAATATCGCTGTCGCGTTTTTAAAGGCGAAACTAAGAGTCCCCCAACCTTTTTTTTTCTTTTTTCTCGTGCTTTCTGTCCACAGCATTTTATTGCGTACACTGCGGCGTGCCGCCTCTAGTCAGTTAATAACTAGGACCTGACTCAGAGTGTGCGTACGTGTGAGTATAATCGCGTACATTTATGATCGCAGATTCTTTGTGCATGTCAGCGGTTTTCGTCGCGATAAGTTCACGAGGAATCTATCGCCGTCACTTCATCGATTGAGCTACTGCCAAAGATATTAGACTGCACGAACTTTTCTTTACAGCTCGTTATATTTGGAGAGTTGCAAGACTAAAACAAGCTTTTATATGGCAAGAGAGTAAAACAACCTTTTACTCTCTCGTGGGATGCGGGAGTGAACCAGGCACTTTACTCTCTTTCGCCAGGAGGAGTGAAAGGCCTTTTCACTCCTCCTGGCCAAGAGAGAGTAAAGCGGCTCCCTGAGGGAGAGTATAATGAGATCTGTGGGAGTAACACAGCTCTATAACTCTCACTGCAGGAGTTTCAGTTTTTAGAGTGTAGTCTTCGTGCTTGCGGCTTCAAACGTACTTGTGGCTTTGTTTATTGCTGTGTTTTGGCGTTCGTTTCGGATAAAAGAATAGACCGTTGTGAACTTCGTGACCAGATTTCAATCCGTGAGTCTAAAGAAGTTAAAGTGGTGAAGTGGAACTGCTGACTTTTGCTGAACTTTGTTTTGCGACAAAGCGGATGCAGGCGACGCGTAGCCAAACGGAGCCGAAAGAACGAAGTTTAGACAAATTTGTGTACTACCCATCATTCCCATGCTGGCTGAAGCGTCATGCGTTGCAGCTCCCATAGACGCTAGCGCTAGAGTTCCCTCTAGTAAGTATTGTAGGAAACTCTATGGAATACCCTACCTCAGCGTTCGAGGCGAAAACACAAAGAGCGCGCGCATCTGTTAGCAGAGGAGCACGCGAGCGGGAGCGTCTGTTGGTGGTTTAAGGGCCTGGCGTTTCTCGCGTCGACAGCGGCGACGGCTTCGGAAACTGTTGAAACGAAGGTAGTGAGCGCACGCAGTACGGAACGTTCGACTAGTCATATCTTTTGGTTGGCAAACTGTGCTTCGGCTACAAGGGTAAACGAGCATAACCAAGTAAACAAGCTTTCCCTTGCGTAACCGGACCTAGCCGAGCTAATCCGCAGCCATTTTTACTTTTGCTCTTTTCTGCGCAAAGAGTCTTGAAGTCATACCAAACTGCCCCATAGCAGCCGTACGTGTTGTATTAGCATGCTTTTATTAGGGGCGAAGCTCCTTAAAGCGGCACCCGTTCGTCCCTCGTAGTCGTAGTGCGTAACCAGTCGTAACGCTAGTACCAGATCTTGACCTCCAGGTGGTGCCGGTGGGAGATTTTTCCTGTGCGTTGTTGAACAATAAAAAATTCGCAGTGTGCGCGTTAACTAAAAAAGTCGGCAGATCCCACGCACTGTGGGAATCGATGTAATGCGAAGCAGCCAGCCAAGAGCTGCATACATCGCCTTGTTTGTCTTTGAGCCAAATGAAATCATTCATGCCATGGCATCTAGTCCACCATATATCGCATGTTTGCCATGCACGCATGCATGCGCCATCTAGTGTACACCATGCCAATGAAACGCATATTCTGGTATATAAATGCATGACCTGTCGTTTATGTTCATCACGCACTCGTGTCATGCCATACCAATTTTGGTATATATCACGTTAACAAAACGGCCGGAAGCGCACCATGACAGTGGCATGTAAATCATACCGTACATGACATGCATAACATGATTCGCATGTTAAGACCTCTCATTTATGTTCGTCATACAGTCACATCGCGCAATACCGATTTTGGTGTATATCAAAGGAGCAAAATGGCCGCGAGTGCACAATGAGTAGAGCATGTAAATCATGCCATACATGACATGAATATTATGGTTTTTCATGTTACCACCTGTCACTAATGTTCATCATACAGTCACATCGCGCAGTACCAGTTTTGGTGTATATCAAGCTATCGAAACGGCCGCGAATGCTCCATGAGCGTGGAATGTAAGTCATGACATACATGGCATGCGTGTCATAGTTTTCATGTTACCACCTGTTATTCATGTTCTTCATACAGTCACATCGCGCAATACCAATTTTGGTGCATATCAATCTAGCGAAACGGCCACGAGTGCGCCATGAGCATGGCATGTAAATCATGACTACATTTCATGCATGTCATGATTATCATGTTACCACCTTTCATTTACGTTCGTCATGCAGTCGCGTCGCGCAATACCAATTTTGGTGTGTCAAGCAAGCGAAACGGCACGAGTGCGTCATGAGCATGACATGTAAATCATGTCGTGCATGTCATGCATGTCATGATTTTCATGTTACCACGTCTCATTCACCGTCGTCATACAGTCGCTTCGCGCAATAGCAATTTTGGTGTACATCGAGCTAGCGAAGCGGCCGCGAATGCATCATGAGCGTGACAATTAAATCATGACATACATGACATGCATGTCATGGTTTTCATCTTACCAACTGTCATTCATGTTCTTCATACAGTCACATCGCGCAATACCAATTTTGGTGTATATCAATCTGCTGAAACTGCCGCTAGCGCATCATGAGCGTGACATGTAAATCAGGTCGTACATGACTTGCATGTCATGATTTTTATGTTACCACGTCTCACTTACGTTCGTCATACAGTCGTGTCGCGTAACACCAATTTTGGTGTATATCACGCAAGCGAAACGGACGCGAATGCACCATGAGCGTGGCATGCAAATCATGACATATATGACATGCATGTCATGGTTTTCATCTTACCAACTGTCATTCATGTTCTTCATACAGTCACATCGCGCAATACCAATTTTGGTGTATATCAATCTACTGAAACTTCCGCTAGCGCATCATGAGCGTGGCATGTAAATCAGGTCGTACATGACTTGCATGTCATGATTTTTATGTTACCACGTCTCACTTACGTTCGTCATACAGTCGTGTCGCGTAACACCAATTTGGTGTATATCACGCAAGCGAACCGGAACGCGAAATGCACCATGAGCGTGTCATGTAAATCATGACATACATGTCATGGATGTCATGGTTTTCGCGCTACCACCTGTTATTCATGTTCTTGATATAATCACAGCGCACAATACCAATTTTGGTGTATATCAATCTAGCGAAACGGCCGCGAGTGTGCCATGAGCGTTGCATGTAAATGATGTCATACATGACATGCATATCATGATTTTCATGTTACGACGTGTCAGTTATGTTCGTCATACAGAAATGTCTCGTCATACCAGTTTTCGTATGTATCCCTTCATTTAAATGGCTGCGAGCGCCCCGAGACCATGTCATGTAAATCATGCTGCACATGACATGCGCGTCATGATTTGCATGTTAGGACCTGTCATTATGTTCGTCATGAACTCTTGTCACGCCGTACCATTTTTGGTATATATGAAATTAGCGGAACGGCCGCAAGAGCCCAAAGGCCGTGGAATGTAAATCATGCTGTTCATGACATGCGTGTCATGATTTTCATGATATGACCTGTCATTTATGTTCGTGATAAGGCCATGTTATGACACACCAATTTTGGTATACATCCGATTAACGGAACGGCCAGGGAGCCCAAAGGCCGTGGAATGTAAATCATGCTGTTCATGACATGCGTGTCATGATTTTCATGATATGACCTGCCATTCATGTTCGTGATAAGGCCATGTTATGACACACCAATTTTGGTATACATCCGATTAACGGAACGGCCAGGGAGCCCAAAGGCCGTGGAATGTAAATCATGCTGTTCATGACATGCGTGTCATGTTTTTCGTGATATGACCTGTCATTTATGTTCGTAATAAGGCCATGTTATGACACAACAATTTTGGTACACATCCGATTAACGAAACGGCCACGAGAGCACAAAGTCGTAGGCGGCTAGATAGATAGATAGATAGATAGATAGATAGATAGATAGATAGATAGATAGATAGATAGATAGATAGATAGATAGATAGATAGATAGATAGATAGATAGATACGCTCAAAGTCGCAGAAGTTCGCTAAGAAATGCTTCGCATTTAAAACCGAATTCTTCTGTCTCTCATTCCCCATTAGCAGCCTTGGCATGTTCCAGTAGGAAACGTTAGTAGAAGTAGAAGTGTAAGTGTTAGCTAAAAGCCGACTTCTTCTGTCTCTCATTCCCATTAGCAGCCATTGTTTACCTCCAAGGTAGTGCCTGGTGAGAATTTCTCCTGTGCGTGATTAAACAATAAAAATTTTGTTCAAAACGCCGTTGATTGATGAAATAAACCAACGAAAGACGCCAGATGTTTTCTAAAAGCAAAACGAAAGAACGCCAGATGTTTCTAAAGCAAAACGAAAAGACGCCAGCTGCTTAACGAAAGACGCCAGATGTTTTCTAAAGCAATGGTTTTCTAAACAATGAAAATTCACAGCGTACATGTAAAATTAAAGTGAGCTGCAAGTCGTCATAACTCTCATCGAACCTTTAGTATAAACGCGCCCGATCTCACGTCGGTGATGATGTACTGGGCAGAATTCACGGAAGATTCACGGTTTACCGATGAACCTCCGCAGCTTCGCCCACTCATTATCATTCACTCCGTGGATATGCTGTGATTTTTGGATTGCACGCCTCATGGGACATTTTAAGGGACGTTTGATGTTAATCCAACAAATTCTCTGCACGACAGCACAGTTTCGCGTTTTCAGATTTGCGTCTTTTATTATTTTTTAAAAAATCTTCTATACCATGTGGTCTTTAACGCACTTTGTGGAAAAAAATCTATGTCATTAAAAAAAAGCAACCTTGGTTGTGAGGACGCATATTTGAGAAAACGCATACTCGAGGCATTCTGTGCCATAGGAAACTTCTCGGGTTATTTAGAGCCGAGGTTGCGAGGTCGCCGTCGAACATGTTGCCCGTGCGGAACAATCGCGCGAACTTATGCTTCATATGCTGGCCACAGCACACTGCCACTGCTCAAAGCAGGAAAATCACCTCTGGTGCTGACATCATACCGGCCTATAGCTCTCGCTAATTGTGTCGGAAACTCAAGGAGCGCATGATTCTCACGCGCTTGGAATGATTCCTTGAGTGGCACAACGTTTACCCCGACTGCATAGCGAGATTTCGACGAGGCCGTTCATCGATTGACAACGTCATCAATCTGGTGTCATCAGTAGAGCAGCAGAAATGCAGGAACGACTAGCAGTTGCGCTCTTTCTTGATGTGAAAGGTGCTTATGACAACGTTTCCCATCAAGCTATATTAGACACGCTTCTGTTATTTGAACTTGGAGGGCGAATATTTCGTTGGATCCTAAGTTACCTGACACGTCCTTTTTTGCAGATACTGTAGATGGCCCCACCTCCGACCACTACACGTGCCGTGGCGGCCCACAAGGCGGAGTTTTAAGCCCGCTTCTATTCAACTTTGCTCTGCTTGGCCTGGCGGAGGCGCTCCCGGAGACAGTCAGTGTTTCGCCATACGCTGATGACATCTGCGTCTGGGCATCAGAAGTGACACGCCTACAGGTTCGTGCAAGGCTACAGAGGGCAGCGTCACAAGCAACTGACTATCTTCGCACGCAAGGCCTAACAATCTCAACAGAGAAATGTGCGTTGGTGGCCTTCACGCGAAAAGCGATGGCCAGTTACCCGATATGCATTAATGGCCAGTCTATCTCTTACAAGCGAAGTCATCGTTTTTTAGGTGTCATTGATGACCAAGACCTCTCCTGGAGCCCTCACGTATCGTACTTGAAAGCGAAACTCGTATCTATTGTCCACGTCCTGAAATTCATCGCCGGAAAAAGATGGGGTCTACCACTGAGTTCCATGCTACAGCTACACCAATCGCTTTTTATTGGACTACTGAGCTATAGCTCTCCTCTGCTTTCTAAAACTGGCATGTCGAATATGCGAGTACTTCAGAGCGTGCAAGAACAGGCACTACGTGTTTGCCTCGGTCATACCACGAAGCACCTCACAGCCGGAACAGTTATATTGGCTCGGGACCATCCTGCTACGACCTACGTCACATCCGACGCGCTGAAAGCGCACA
>NC_051180.1:151635997-151669995 GCF_013339695.2 Rhipicephalus sanguineus
TTTTTCCGCGAACAGACTGTCTGGCATAAGTACAAGATACCCTTCCTTATCTGAAATTACTGGCCTGAGTTTCTTCTCCACACAATATTTAACCAAAGACCGCATAGGATCAGGACACATGAGATGTACATTAGATCCCATCATAATAGCAACGCAGTCTGAAATGCAGTGGGAGCACTCTTCTTCAGGGACTAGTCTAGGGATTGTACGCGGCAAACTTCAAACGTCTCTTGGTTAGGTATACAGAAGAATGAGCGAATAAAAGGCAAGGAGCGGACCGATATTTGCTTCGTAAAACACACCAACAAAGTCCCTGATTGCCGTACAAGCATGGTGTATAAGGTCCCTTTCACTGCGGCCGCTTCTAAATAGGACAGACAGGCCGCTGCATTAACCAGAGATTATTAGAACATACGAGATCGCTGACCGGAGGGCCCACCTTCTAATCTAACTTTACATTGTCGATAGTGTAAGTACACGCAAAAATTCGATGAATGCGCAGTTTTGTACCGGCATAGGAATGAGGAAGCGCACCTGATTATTGGGGCATGGCATATCGAGAATAGTAGTAGTGCATGCGTGAGCCAACCGTCGATTAACATGCATAAAGATAGCCACGCATGCCGGATTGATAGGTTCGCGTGTTGCATGGGCATGCGCAGATAAATTTTGAGCCTTCTTTCTTTCCGCCATTGGGCATCTCTTCAGTTGCTATTCGGCGTTTGTGATGTCGTGACTTCTTTGTTGTGTCCGTGTTCGCACACCCTGTCTTTTTAGAATGATATACAGACTATCTTGACTGATAGCCTGCATTGGCTAGGACCCGGCAGTGAAGGATACATAGGAACGGGTCAGCAGAGTAGCAAATGAATGAATGAATAAATAAAATATATATAATTTGTACGAAGGAATATGCAAGGTCATATCACCACGATTAGTAAAAAGCAACATAACCACGGCACACACATGGTATGAGAATGAGCTGTTTAAAATGTTGTATTCGTTTCGTAATCTCCAGCGGTTGATTATTTCAAACTTGTGTCCTGCGCAACTCAATGAATTACGTGGCATGCAAAAACTTTTATCATGCGGTAACTTCATAAGCTGTAGCATGTGTCCACGATAAAATCCGCTATAGCGCAATCAAATGCATCATTACGAGATGGTATAATGAGAAATTAAAAATTGCAGATACAGTTCTGTAGCGTTCTATTGTGCGTCGAATCGCAGTTTTGTACAGATATGTCACCGTGCAGGAAACTTATTTAGCAGTACGTTTTATTTTTCAGTTTAAGTTGTGGAATAATGGCATGCAAAGTGAGAGCTTGTGAGAGCAAATTGTCATAATGTTTTTTAGCAATACAGCAGTGTCCTATTCTACGTTGCACCAGAGCTAACAACTGCTTTGTTAAGTGTAATTTGAAACCTTTGTAGACACTGATAGCCTATTTACGCAATTTAAAAGCGGTCAAATTATGTAGGTCCGCTTCCTATGCTCGATAAGCTCCATCCGTCTTGTGATATCCATCTTTCACGGTGTTTATATGATATTTAAATTATCTTCTCAGAAATAATAATAAATCAAGAAGCATCGATTGAAAAGAGTGAACACATTCCTCAAAATAAATTGGCGTATGAAATAAAAGCTTCTGTAGATCTCCCTACCCTTTCTAACAGGAGGAAGCAGGCCCACCTATGCCTCTTCCACAAAATTTTTTTCATGAATTCTGAAATAAAACGCACATTGTTCTCGCCACCTTCTTACATTTCATCTCGCATCGACCATAACTTCTAAGTTCATGTGCCATTCTGCCATTCCAACATGTACTTCACTCCTACGTGCCGAAAACTTCATCCGAATGGAACCACCTTCCTGCCTCCATTCCATCGCCAGCAACCCTGATCATTCACCATTCAAGACTGCCATTTCTAACTTTAACACCACTCCTTTCTGTAACGCCGCAATGGCATTGAGAGTATTTAAATAAATAAATAAATAAATAAATATAGTAATCCAATCACATTCCCATTTGCGGTAAAATAATTTCGAATTTCAACTCGTATACACAATAGTGCAGACTCCTAACAGTACAAAAGGCTTTATATTTCGCAAGAAAGTCATTTACAAAAATACAACGGGGGTTCTTTACGTTTTGTGATGCTCGTACTACCTCTCTTAAATTAATGCCACATCTACAGGAACGCTTGTAAATAAGAGAGAAGCTACATGTGATTGTACCTTTTCTCCGATGATAATCACAAATCGCAACCGAAATAACGGACTTCAGCTTAGTCACGTGCCGTTTTTTATTTTGCTTTCGATGCAACTAAGTACAGCAGCACACATCTCTTTATTATTTCCTTGTCTAAGATAATTATTTCCCTAAACAGACAAAATAGTATCATTAGCTGCGTGAAAGGGGCTCCATCATTCAGTGACTAGAATCTTGTATCAGATTTCAACCACTCACATGCGACAGCTCATGAACTGGTTTCATTGCGTAAAAGCGCTGGCACACAAAAAAGCAATATGAATATCGAGAGTCGCAGCATCATATGTCTATTTCTGTACACAGCAACTTCTGTTGTTAATGTACAGTGTTCTACAAAAACCTTTCGACAGTCTTGAATAGAGAATGAACCAAGTAGCAAGTAAATAAGATACGTTTTCAATAGTTCAAGTAACAAATGCTGCAAAGTCTATCAAAAATTTTGCTCAGATTCGAAAACTACTTCGTGAAGAAACTAAACCATTATGTATTTTTATTTATTTTGCTAACGGTTGCTGCAATGAAGTTTGTATTACGGTGCAATTTCACGAAAAGCATGCATATTAAGTCTAGAACATTGTCAGCCATTGCATCGTATAGCAGTTTTTCTTTACTAAAACCTTACCATGTAAATGGGCAGCCAGCCCTCATGCTTTTATATTCACGCTGCAATTTCAGCTCCCATTATAACCTCGTGCAATTGCGTTTTTTTTAATATACAGACAACGAACAATACAACACATACAATACACCAACCAATATACGCAAGAGCAGCCGAACTGACGGAGCTGCTACCCAACGAACAAGTAGTGGTCTATTGATCAAAGAAAATGCGCCAAGCCTCAGAATAACTTATGCACTCGAATGTTATGCACACGCCTACCCGTCGGTAAGCCGAGTGATAGCAGGTGCGTGCAAGGCGCAAGACAGTTGGAAACTAACTCCGTGAAAGATAGAGAGAGAGAGTCTAACGCGTACGCTGAATCAACCGCAGCGAAGTAAACTCTGTCGCCACTAAATTCAATATATATGTAGATTGTATGCGATTCCCGATGTCGGAAGTGTGCGTGCTCGGTGCTGTTATTAAAGTGAACTGAAGCATGCTCACGACAAGACGCACGCCCCCACTTTCTGCATCGGGGTCTTGCAGCCCGCATATTCTTTTTCTTTAATACTGAACCAGGTGTAAAGAAGTGTTGAGCTTCACTGCGTATAACTGTCTTTTGAAATATTTTCTGCAGGGTAAATACAGGTACCAGTTTTCTCCTTGAGTGCGACTAAGAAGGAATTAAATTTGTCCAGGCTAAGGAGGCGCTTGTGAAATAAAGAACCCCGCATTGCGTTCAGAAGTTTAAACATCCTACAGAATGAACGTTACTTTCGCACGTAGTTTAAGGACAGTACATTTTTAATACGAACTGCCTCCAAGTCCATGAAATTGACTTCCTTTTGGTTGAAATCGGGTATTTAATGACATTGTTTTCTGTATTAAGGCGAACGCCTTAGATGCTTCATCAAACACGAAAATTGACCGTCGGTGTCGGTGGGGTCAACTCTAGCGATCAAAAATCAGCATCAAAGAATTACGTCACATTGTGAGGTCATCACGACGTCACTATGACGTAACACAAAGTGACTTCGTACGATCACGTCATCACGTGACACCGTCGTTTAGTCACAGGTGGGCCGATCACGGAGGCACTGCAAAGCCAGGTGAGCTGCAGGAAGCGTGTAATGCATCCGATCTTGGAGGTATTGCAAAACCACGTTAGGTCCAGAAAGCGTTCGGAGGGGGGGCGTGGGAGGATCGACTGAGAAGAAAAAGAAGAAGATGGCTTCCGCCTTCCAGTCGTCTTAGGCAAATGCGTAATGGACCCTGTGAGTTTTGTTTTTTGTTTGTTTTATTGAACACTCATAAACATTTTCTTTATATGCCACACATCACCAATTACACCTTTTGATACCACACGACAAGGTACACTTGAGACATGTTATCAGTGTTCTCAGCTGTGCTTATATTCATCAAACCTTTTTTCACTCCGCAAGAAGCACATGTTGCCTCAATGAGGTGGCTACTGTCTGCTGTAATTGTCAACAATTGAAGAAAGAAGCAGCTCGTCACAATCGAAGTTAAATGGCATTCATAAAAAGAGCTCGAGAACAGTAAGTGTCGTGAGGAGCGATAGTTCCCACAAAGGTACGCAATTCGCGGGTAACGTTTGCTGTCAGAGAGTTTGTGCTGAAGAGCGTGTTCGCTGAAGTGCTCTCCAATCAACGGCACGCCCTTCTGCGAGCTATATCTAAATGGGCGCGGGAACTGCAATTAGACTCGAAAGATGAGACAGTGATTCACAGAGCAACGCGTCAAGGAGCTTATTCTAATTCACTACCGTTGAGTCAACAGACCACGCGAAGTGAGTTCTTTCTCAGAGATCATTGGCACAAGTGGGCTTCCCTCTGCGGTGGCTGCGTTGACACTTTTCGATTTACGACTACAATGGCAAACTCGAAGCGTACGAAGCATTCGACTGACTCACTTTTCTGTCCGGACTCGCGAGCCTCCAATACTCGCGGCGCGCTGATCCGTGACATGAGGCCAAAGACGCTAATGATTACTTTAGGACAAATAACTTCTTGCATGTTAGAAGTGAGGTCTTCGGGGTTAAAGCTGAAAATTCTGCATTTATGCTTATGTAATTACCTCAAACGAAGAACAAAATGAAGGAAGCTTCGCACTAGGGGTACCTAGCTTGAAGGAAGTGCGGAGCTTGGCAACATTCTTTGTTCCTCCTTGTTTTTCTCTTTCCTTCTTCCTTTGTGTCTTTTTCTCTCATCTCTTTCTGTCTTCTTTGTCTGTGTTTATTTCTATTTATTTGTTTCTCTCTCTATGCATTCCTTTTCTTTCTCTCTCTCTCTTTCTTTCTATCTATTTCTCTCTCTCTATTTCTTTATTTCTTTCTCTTTCTGTCTCTCTTCCCTTTCATCCTTTATATTTCCCTCTTTCTCTTTTTTATCTGCTATGGTTTACTCTTTCTAATCGTCCCTTCCCTCCTCCTCTCCTTTGCTTTCATTTCCCGCCACCTCGCTATACTATATGTTATGCAGGTTTTGTGTCGTTATTTCTTTCAATTGAGGCAAGGCCTCTGATCGGAAAAGGAAGGAGCCATTTTCGTACTCACACAAAGAATAACTTTATAGCACACAAAGGAAAGAAGACAAAAAAGGGAAAAAAACACACAACCGCACCAAATAGAGTAAAGCTATGCCTAAACTAACATCATGGTGTCCGGGGCTATGAAATGTATCTAAGTTTCAGGGGACGTTCGAGTGAAACAAGTCACCGGTTTGAGTCGCTGGTGATGGCTCGGGCGGCGGAGTCGTCGCTGATACGTTGACGGCGGCGGCGCTCGTGGAGCGGACGATGGGTTGAGTCGGCGCAGAGGTTACCGGAGGGAGTGGCCTTGGCAAAGCGGCTGGCCACCTTCCTGCCCACGCACCTAGCGTGGAACCTGGCGGCAGGCACCCGGGCTCGTCCCGTGGCTGGCAACTGACAGCAGGAGTCCTCTCGGCAGCCGGGACAGCGAGTTCTGCGCTCCACGGTGGCTCAGCTGCCGGATCCACTGCTCGGACGATGGGAGCGACCAATTTCCAGAATTGCCCGTCTCCGAGGACGTCTAGAGGCAGACGCTGTCGGGCCCTTTGTGCTCGAGTCCGAAACCCGACGGCACAGACCCTGACACCAGCGTCTCGTCCGAGCTGTCCGAGTCAGACTGACTGCCTTCTATCTCCTCCTCTTCCTTTTCTCACCCGTCTGCCGTGCCATCTTCCTATTGGCGGCGGCCACACGTGCCATGCCCCGCCAACGTCTTCCTTTTTGTTGTGTCGCACGTGTCCGTTGCGCGGTGCTTCTATAGCATCACCCACCGCGTTTGGAGCCCTTGCGCCACCAACACCAAGACACAGCACGGAATTCTACACGACGATCGCATTGTTTGCGCACTCACTCATCACAAGAGTCCCCCCCTCGATAAGTTTTTTTTTATAAAAAAACTTGGAGCTCGATGAGTGACGGCTAACAGAGTAAAGTGTCTTGCCATGCACACATGGTCATTTGCTATGTGCATGTTTTCAATGGAGACCACTATGCAGTTCAAATGAGCACACTTAACGGCAGAATATACACTTAGGAAAAAAAACCGTGTAGTTCACCCCAGTTCACTACATAGGTAAATTACTGCACAAAATGTTTAAATCAAAAGTTCACAGGCGAGATCACGAAAATCCAAATATATACAGATATATCAGTCCGTTGCCCAGAATTCTAACCCAGAAAAGCCACCGGTCAATGACCTCGACGCTTAAGTGATAGCGTCCCACACGAGACGAACGGCACATCTGCTGCACTTTGAGCTAACCACCAGAATCGCTTGGACGCGTTTCTGTCCAGACGTCTTTCTGAAAAGCTCGACGACAATACTTGGACGCCCTGCTGAATTAGCAGCCCCTAATGGGCGAAGATCACAATGCAAGTGGACGCGTTGCTTCCATGCGTACCTCAGAGGCGTTTGAATGACTGCATTGGGAGCGTCAACGCTTTTACCACAGCGATCATGTGGCCCTGTATGGAATATTTCAGCGCAATTACCTTCTGTCTGCGAAGACGCCATACGGGGCGCATCGGCTTTCCTATTGTTCAAAGAGCAAACGACTGACCTTCTGTTCCTATCTCCTACATATTTAATTGTCGGCTCTTGAACACTAACGGTCTTTCTAGCTAGGTGATCCTGCATGAAAACGTCATCGTACCTTGATGACTCCACTTGTGTCTTTACTTTGTCCGCTTTAATATGTGCTTCTGCACTCTCTTTCGATTCTCTCCGACACGCCTCATTTCCACTAAGCCGAGAAGTGAAGCTGTCTGTATTCAACGGCAAGGTATTCGCATGGTCCTCCACCATGCCCGTATCAGCTGATGCCGCAGCATGCAGCACCCTTGGCGAATCTCCGTCGAACTCAGAGTTCGCTCTACGGCATTCACCATCTTCATTATCAAGAACACTTGGTGTTCTTTCAATGACATCATTCAGAGGTACCCTTGCCTCTCCAATAGCTGTGCTCTTCCCCCTAGATGTTGTAGAGCGCACCTCATCTCTAATGGAACTCCTCGGTTCCTTGCTTCCGAAGCTGTGTTCTGCTTCGTGAAGCCCAGCTAGGCTTTCCCTATTTCCCTGACTACCCGTCTCTATTTCATCCTTAAGCCGAACACCTGGCTCTAGCGAAAGGATCTGGCGAGATTGAATGCCAACCTTAGTCAAAGAGTCGAAGTCACCCTCGCACCTAAAGTTTCTAGAGCACACCTCGAACTCCTCCTCACTGGAGCTACCCAACGACGTAGCGTGGCTCTCAGTTTTTACATGCGTCTTTGAAACCTCCGCAAGCTTTTGCTTCAGCAGAAGTGTTCTCTGCTTTATTTCCTCAATTTCTAACTCTTCTATCCGAGCTCTTCTTTCTTCTTCCAGTTCTGCGGCCCTCTCTGCGCGCGCTCGAGCTTCTTGCTTTTCGGACCACTCTTTTAACTCCGCGCCCTCTAACCCCATGCGCACGCCCAACGCTATGAATTCCGCCAAACTCATCGCGGTGATTGTCTACTCATAGAAATAAAGAAAATGGCTTCGTCCTGTTCCGTCCTGTCGTAGCGGACGCCAATTTGTTATGCAGGTTTTGTGTCGTTATTTCTTTCAATTGAGGCAAGGCCTCTGATCGGAAAAGGAAGGAGCCATTTTCGTACTCACACAAAGAATAACTTTATAGCACACAAAGGAAAGAAGACAAAAAAGGGAAAAAAACACACAACCGCACCAAATAGAGTAAAGCTATGCCTAAACTAACATCATGGTGTCCGGGGCTATGAAATGTATCTAAGTTTCAGGGGACGTTCGAGTGAAACAAGTCACCGGTTTTGAGTCGCTGGTGATGGCTCGGGCGGCGGAGTCGTCGCTGATACGTTGACGGCGGCGGCGCTCGTGGAGCGGACGATGGGTTGAGTCGGCGCAGAGGTTACCGGAGGGAGTGGCCTTGGCAAAGCGGCTGGCCACCTTCCTGCCCACGCACCTAGCGTGGAACCTGGCGGCAGGCACCCGGGCTCGTCCCGTGGCTGGCAACTGACAGCAGGAGTCCTCTCGGCAGCCGGGACAGCGAGTTCTGCGCTCCACGGTGGCTCAGCTGCCCGGATCCACTGCTCGGACGATGGGAGCGACCAATTTCCAGAATTGCCCGTCTCCGAGGACGTCTAGAGGCAGACGCTGTCGGGCCCTTTGTGCTCGAGTCCGAAACCCGACGGCACAGACCCTGACACCAGCGTCTCGTCCGAGCTGTCCGAGTCAGACTGACTGCCTTCTATCTCCTCCTCTTCCTTTTCTCACCCGTCTGCCGTGCCATCTTCCTATTGGCGGCGGCCACACGTGCCATGCCCCGCCAACGTCTTCCTTTTTGTTGTGTCGCACGTGTCCGTTGCGCGGTGCTTCTATAGCATCACCCACCGCGTTTGGAGCCCTTGCGCCACCAACACCAAGACACAGCACGGAATTCTACACGACGATCGCATTGTTTGCGCACTCACTCATCACACTATACAATACAAGGCATATGCTATGCTCTGCTAGCGTACCTGGATAGCCGAGTGTTTAGGACGCCTGCCTTCGGATCGTGGATACGCGAGTTCGAATCTCACCTAGTAATTTTTGGCGCCATGAATTTCTTTCTTTCTCTATCTCTGTTTTTTTCTCTTTCTTTCTCTCTCTCTCACTCATAAGAGTTATCCCATTCCGCGCCGGAGAAATCGGCGCACGTGTGTTCGCAGCGAAGCAGAATATGAAGAGGACTGAGAGGAAGCAGAGGACGAAGAGAACGCGTGGCGAATCATGATGATGATAGTTTCTGTTCGCACTACTCGGCGCAACGAAAAGCTTAAAGAGCTCCGCTCTTAAAACTCTGTTGCATGCAGCTTATTGCGTTTCGTAAAATAGGGTGCCTGTTAAGAAGAGTAAGGCGTGTTCTACTATTTGAGGGCGGTAAGCTGCCCCCGCCCCCTGATATTTTTAACTAGAAAGCGCTTTCTCCACCTAGAAGTAGCTCTCGTGGCACAGTATCGTATTGTAGCTAAGTGTGCGTGTCGTGTGGTGTTACATGCTGATGAAAAGCCCTCTTGTTCTGTTCTCTTGCTGCTGAAGGTAACTAGAAAGACATCATCTATGAATGGATACAGTATATAAAGACTCGAATGTCTTGTTGAAATCATCCTAACAATACTAGTTCTTCAGGGAAGGTCACATCTGATAATTTATAACTGCCATTCCTTCATGCCACTTTTCCTGTAAAGAGCGCGACTTCACTGCAAAGCACTTCTGAATTTTGATCCGATGCTTCTTTCGGCAGTGCTTAGGCTACGTTCAGTGGAGTCGTCTAATTAGTACCTTGTCTGCATACACAAAGTACCGCACTGAACGAAGAAGCAGTCTTGACACTGTGCCGATATTATGTAACCTATGTCACTTCGTGATTTCAGCGCCACCCGAAGAGCACACGAAAGCCACTCTAAAAACTGTCGCTTGCACCGCAAGCCATTTTGCTAAACTTCGCCTCGAAGGTGACAGCGGTGCTCCGTTGGTTGGTTATTTACAGTGCGACTACGTGCTCTCTCTACCAGTCCATTCACCTCTCTCGTTTCTCGTGGTAATGGCGGTGTACTTTAAAGTGCAGTGCGCGAATTGTTTGGGAAACGAAAAGTGTAGCTTTGAGAACCACTTAGCAGAAACTGTCGTACGCTGAACACCTTTTGCTCTTAGAAATTAACAAAAATGGCGTTGCCGATGTAATGGCGCAATTTTCTATAATCCATAGATATACGTACCTAGACAACTCCGCCTTTCAGTGCGACGAAATTTTGTCAATGAACGCAACCTGGCAAATGTAATTCTTGGCCCCGTTGGTTTCACTTCGTGGAGAGGAAGATAGTATGATGCAGTGTACTTACATTGCTGAACACATTGTACTTTAATCAGGCTTTTGAAAACAATAAAACAAGTCCTCAATTATAATGCGTTTATGAAAATGCGCTCTGGGGCATCGATCCGTTAAACTTCACTATTAAATTTACTTGTGCATTGTTGGTGACAGCAGCTTCAAGACTAAGCATTCAGCTCTATTTCCGTGACAACTCGCAGCTCGATGCAGGCATACTCTGCGCCAGAGCGGCCACTCTTTTTACCCTGTCTTTTTTGTTAGCACATTGGTTGACCTAAATCCTCAGGTGACCCCTACGCGAGATTCTTATCAGTACTGTGCTCTACATCGGTCGTGTAATTCTTGAGTGGAAAAATAAACACGTACTTTCTTCTCACCATCTTTGCGCACTCTACAAGAATGTATCTTTTTTTTTCCTCGCTGGAAGCTTGAAAAGTCAGAAATAAAAAAAAAATGTGTGACATTGTATCTCTGAGTAACCGCGAAGCGAAGCGCTGAGCTGTCACACTTCGTTGCGCGGAACAAAGGCCACAAAATGAAGTCTTCGTCAACGTGTGTGTATTCTTTTCTTTCGTACAAAACATGGCCCAGACCCACAGCCTTCATTCTCGCCGTACATTGTTGTTGGATTCGCTGGGCAGCGGATACCTGCGCTGCTGTCTCGTAGAATTGGCGCACTAATGCCTATTTCACTGTACGTGTGAAATGCTGGTAAAATCCTACTTCTTTCTTTTCTTACCTTCGACTTTCTCAGTCGTACCTTTTGTCGTCAGCGCTCTGTTCTCTTGTGTGGCGCCCGCTATTGAAGGAAGCCGTCATCGCCTTTTGTTATTTTCCTCTTTTTCTCAAGCTGTCGAGTACCTTCGGCAGTACGACACTTTCGCGTTCAGTTCGGATTAAAGCAAAACAAAACAAAAAAGAAGTTTGAATTAACCAAACTCGACCTCTTTTTCTAAGCGTTTGCCTCATCATTCCGTTTTTTTTTCCTCACACGATGAAAGAAGATCATTCGTGTTAACCCTGAGCAAACACGATGTTCAATTTCTCCGTCTGTCACTGTATTTGCCGTGCGAGTCTTTTTCATGAAACACAGTATCGTCTCGACTACACATAGCCTCTAGCTAATAAGAGTGGTAATCTTAAAAAAAAAACTAAGACCACTGGCTCTTTTTAACGCAATGGCTATTCGTTCAGCTCTGGTTCGAAGGCCGCCATGAAACAGCTGGCATACGCTAGAAGTTGGAAAGAATGGGTTACTCTTTAAGTGAAAACAAACGCTTCAACTATGACTAACCTTTATTTTTTCCCTAGTGCCACGTGGAATAAAAAACATATGTGTTAAATTAAATGGCTCTTGCACTATCATGTACATTGGATACTTCCTATTGACGTCTTCTGCTGTAGAATTACGATAATATCTTTCACCGAAATATTTGTTGAGCTAAAACTGAAACGCGAAAAGCAAAGAACATGAGAGAACAGAGAAGAACGCCTTTTAAGCACGAATACACGTAACCCTGAAGCCTAGTCATTATGTAGCCGGCATGTGATCAAAATGTTGCCGCCAGCTTGTTTTCCAAGTCTCCATTGTCAAGACGTCATTAAAAATATTCTCTTGCCTGCAATATTGGCAATGCTAAGGAGATTCAGATGTTTCTTGATTTGTCGTGTTTGAGCATTTGAGCGCAGCAATTCCTTTTTTATTTATTTATTTCAAAAAATAAAACACCAAGGGCTCTCATGACGAGGGTATTATGTGGTGAGGACACAGGCATGGGGTTACACTTTGTGCATCTCAAAAGTTGAAACAAAACACACAGTAAATGGAATGAAACATAACGTACAAAATTCATTTTCAAACAGATCACAAACGCGCAACAGCAGCCGAAATCACCAGAAAAACACCGCGAAGAAAAAGCTAAAGAGAATTAAAATATTAAGATTAGGTGGCAAGTTGTGCGTGAATAAGATCTTGAAATTCGCGAAGGCTGTGTTCTGTGTCAGAGCGTAGGCGAGGAGATGACGAAGGACCGCCTCCATCGAAGTCCTGTTATGTCTCTGTCGATGTCCGGCAGTGATTCTCGCAACGGAGCTTAGCGGCGCCTGGTAATACTCGTGATGGCAGTTATACGCTCTTATCGGTGCCGGCAGGCTTCTTTAGGAGGAAGTGTCGTTAAACACGGGTGACTATCTTTTGTCAACGGTAATGGCAATACGAAATAAACACAAAAGAAATATAACACGTTCACGTGACTGAGGTGCCACAGCGATGCCCACAGTCATGCTGCTAACCTTCTTTCACATTCCTGGATTTTTAGGAGTCTGCCTAAAGTTCACCTTATATTGCAGGCATTTTCCTGTGCCTCGAAAGCGCTTCACAGATTTAAAGCCATTTCCACTGAACTGTGTTGTATGTAAAAGAACCCCAACGTTGAAGTTGGAAGCATTATAATAAGAGTACGTTAGGAAACGTGCATGGTGATTCAGTCAATGGTTTCGGTTCCGTATATAAGAGCCCCTCGAACGCTGCAAATATTGCAGCGATACGATTAAACAGCTCGTTTCGCAGAAATTCTGGTGTCGGCGTTGGTGTAGGTGACGGTGGCATCATCGTTGGTTGTGACCGAAAAATCGGCGTTTTCCGTAAGCAAAAGTTCGAGGTAGATACAAATAAATAATAAAAAAACACGGCTGATACCTCTGTCATAGGAATCGGTATACTATAACGCGAAAGTAAAACGTGTCTTCACAGACGTAGTTGAGCGTTTGTTGTGCATTGTTTCGCCCCGAGGGCGAAGGAATGAATGCTATAGCAACTAGTTGTAATGTCACGCGAAGAACGGCAAGCAGCTCGAAACTTGCAACGAGCTGCTCAAGCAGAAAGGGCGCACGGAACGAACATACACAGGATGAGCGCGAACTAACAGCTGTCACAGCTCGACAGTAAAAGCGCGCTCGTCAAATACCAAGGAGGACGCACGAAACGAACGCACAAGTATACACGGGTTGAGCGCGAACTGTCACAGTTGTAAAATAACTTGTTTTTGGGCTAGTTGGTAGATCATTTCCAAAACCCTAAATAAAGCGCAACCACACGACACATTTTCACACACACACACCCACACACAAACCCAGGTGTGTGTGTGGGTGCGTGTGTGTGAAAATGTGTCGTGTTATTGCGCTCTAATTAAGTTTTTTGGAAATGTCACAGTTGTAACTTATTTGTTTATGAGCAGCGCGCTCCTTTCGCAAAAGCGGCCGCTGTAGTGAACTAAGTGACCATCGTGCTCTCTGTGACTTCAACGCAAACTTGCCGTGAGCATAAGCGCGCACACGAGCGACCACGCCCTGTAGAGGCGCACGCTCATCTCAACGCGTGGGGCGACGGGCGCGGCCTTCTAGCCCATCGCGCCATCTCGCTAGAGATAACGAAAACACGCTGATGTACCCCGATCTCTGAGTACCGCCACCGGCAAATGGTGTATATAAATAGCATGCCGTTTGTAGGGCGAAGAACGTGCCGACTGTGGCGGAGTCGTTTCGCGCTGCGCGCTGGGGATCGAGGGGTCGTAAGTTCGACTCCCGGTGACGGAACTTTTTCTTGTAAGTTTTTTTCTTTGCCACATATGTGTCTTTATATTTTACAACGTCATATCCATGACGGAAATGCGTCAGTGGAGCCGTGGTGGACCCCGGGCCAAAACACTTTCGTGTTAAAAATCTTCGTTCCGAGAGAGAATCGACGCAGGCCTCCTGCGTGGATAGCAGGTGATCTACCCCAGAGCCACGACAGTGTTTGAAACTGCTTCGTAAAAAACACTATAAGAATGTCATGTAGTGGGAGGAGTCTCCTTAACGCACGTAACATGGCGTGACGGGGTCGTAGAATGGCACCAAGCGTCGAAACACGTGAACTGCGCAACGAGTGGGTTGTTTAAAGTATGCAGCTTTGCAGGTGCGCATGACACCTCAAGGATGCACGATGGGTACTTCCCCAATTCGCCAATTTACAAAAGCAAGAATTATGGCGTAGCGGGAATTTCGCAACTGAACTTGCAGTACGCATTCTAGGATGGTTTGCAACGGCCAAAATACGCGCACGTTCCTTTGCTGCACGGTTGAAGGCGATGCGCACGGAGTGTGATTACGCTAACGCGTTCTACTCTCGAAGGCGAAGCTGACCCGTCTGCAAGTTTCTTTGTTCATTGTTTTTTTTTTTAATTTGTTCTTTTTTTTTGTCGGGGGGGGGGGTCGGTTTCAACACTGACGAGAGAGAAGTTCAACTCTTAAAAAGCACGCCGAAATCACTGGCTTCCTTGTTTACAGTATAAATGTTTCACTGACGCAAATGATCATACGGATTTTATGCGGCAAGGCATAAGTTTAGCGCCAGTACCACATTTTGTTTTACTAAAAAGTGCAACTCAGTACTGTGCCTTTCCATAAGTTGCAGTGCAACCAAACCGCCAATGCTCCTACCTACGGAAGTAGCACACGGACCAATACTTGAAAGGGCCCTGCCCCACTTTGGAAGTAATCGTCAAAGCGAATGACTTCATTAAAAGAGCGTATTGCCTCACAAATGGACTTTCGTAACAATTCTCAGAATCCGTCACGTACGAGCGGAGTTACATAGATTAGACGGACGCTTCAAGCGCTTTCTGCTGTTGTACTAGCGAGCGCCTTGAAAGCAAGGAAGGGGATCACAAGGGAGCAAGAAGAAGCGTCCCTTCGTCAGCGTGCGTCATAACTCATGACATTCAGCACTTTTCTTTTTTAGCGTGAGTGCGAGCGCGTGTGCGGGCGCGTGGCAGCATCCCGCGGCGGCCATGTTAACTATGCAGTTAACGATCCTCAATCAATCAATGACCGTTGACTTTGGTTATATGGCGCGGTTTGGGTTTATAAAATCATTTGTCGAGAGAACATGGAGCGATTTCTGGCTGGTTTTGAGAAAGAATTGTAAATTCCAGGCCGCGTGCTGGGCTTTATTGTTTCTCGCGTGTTCGGCAGCGTTTTTTGAGCATGCTGAAAAAGTGTTGCAGGGTCCCTATGAGGAACGAAGGAGTGCTCGTTAGGTCTGCACATTATTTAACTCACTAAAGATCAATGAAATGCAGCAATAAACGTTACAACACTATACACTTTCATCACCCAAGAGAGATATTCAAAGCATGCAGTGTCATCTGCCGACAACCCGTAAGCCCGATCCGCCATGTTTTGTGGGGCTTGAAAACGAAACCAGTCGCATATCGCATCATTTCAAGGTGCTGTGATCACTGCTGTCACACGAGAGTGAACGATCGGCGCTAAGATTTTAATACGCATCTCTTCGCAAGCTTCGCAAGACAGTGTGCGCCGAAGAACATAGTCCCCATGCCACGTCTGCCCTTCGGTTAACACCTCTTTATCCCTCCCCTTCTATTAAAGACGATAGTCTTTCTTGGGGAACTTAAACGCAGAAATTTTGGACTGTCTTTCTGTCTGTCTGTCTGTCTGTCTGTCTGTCTGTCTTTCTGTTTGTCGGCACGTCACTCGATTCAGCCACCCGGCCAAAGTTGAACCACTTGCCCAAGGGCCAGCCATCTTGAACGGCTGACTATGTTCATACTTGTGTACATTGTTGATCAAAAAGCAAACGTTACGCATATCTGAGGCGCAAAATCACTAGGTAGTATTAGGTGGTGTGGTCTTCTAATAGGAAATACATAGATACGTAATTCTAGAGACCCTAGTTTCTTGAGCTGCGCTGAAAATGCGACTGCGCTGAAACTTGCCTTCTTCCGGGCCCTCTGCACGAGCTCATTGTTGTGTTTCGGTTTCGGTTCAGTATTGCATTGTACGAATGCCATGGGGCGCCGCTCTGGTATTCCTGTTTTCCCTAGGCGACGTGTAAATAGACACTTTTAGTTGGGCGTACGTAACGAGCCTACGTACGCAGCGTGGCTGCGGGAGAGAAGTGCGCATGTGCTGTACGTAACGTATCTCATCCGGGGATGCGCGCGTACGCCCGCATAAAAACACGCGGCGCACATAAACGTAACGAGACGTAGCGGACGTAGCGCTTGAAAGATGGCTGCCATGGCAAACGGACAGAGCAACAACAAAGCCGGCGCGAATCGAGTTTATTTTACGTTGAAGGACGATGTCGCGCTGCTCACGGAGGTGCAGACGAGCGATCCGTTCAGGCATTCCGAACAATGGGAGGAGATAGCTTGGCGCCTCAGAGATGTCCTCAAGAAGCCTTTTACGGCGCGCTGTGTGCGCGAGCGCCTAAATCTGCTGCTGTCGCGCTACTCGGCGAACGATCGCCGAAATCAAAAAAAGTAAGTCTGCAGTTGTTTTACAGCACGGTGCAAAATAAGGCGCCTTGGTCGATGTGCGAGCTTGCTTAATTTATTGCAATTGATGTTTGTAGGTCCGGAACCGAAGAAGAATACATCGAGCGCGACCAATTGCTCCAAGATATACTGAGCCTCATTCAAGGCACCTCGTACAAAGTGCGCTCAGCGAAGAAGTCACGCAAGGTCTGCGGTGGCGACTCAAACGTACAAGCGCGAAAATCGGCAGCTACTGCCAGGGATGTTCATGCAAGTAGGTACGCAGAGCACAGCACAGTCTTCATCGACGAGTGTGACGCCGCTGACGACGAATTTGACATTGCTAGTAAGCGTCCCCTTCGTGGTTGCTGTTTTTCTCGTTACCGTAAGTGCAATCGTTTTTTTTTTTGTCTTTCATGAGGGCAGCATACTGCACTGAAATGCGCTCGTGTGTGCTGTTTGCAGGCACCACTGGTGACGTAACGCCGGCGCAGCTGCTCACTCGCATGGTGACTGCGGATGACGACGACGGAGAACGGGAAGACGACATCAGCGAAAGTGCGATGAGCATCGACCGACTTGTTTCTACACAGCCCCAATCGGCTGCAGCTACCCAATTCAGTGCCTAGTTCCCGAGATACCGTATGTGCGGCGACTCCCGCAACAGCGGGGCGTAGGAGCACCGAACCACCTAGGGACGCGGATAGCGTACTACATGCAGCGGCTGTCTCCGCAACAGTAGGGTGTAGGAGCACCGAACCACCTAGGGACGAACTGACGCATTCTCAAGCCCTACCAAGCTACCCCAGGCGCGGTATGTATTTCTTTTTCGGTATAATATGCGATATCCCAACTTTGGAGTGATGAAATGATTTACGTGCCACCAATCTGGAGCTGAGAATAGAGTGGTGCACGTACTGGCAGGTCAATTATTCCTGCACGAATCCCAGTTATAGGGGCAGACCCAAAGTGTCATACTCTTACTGCGATCAGTGGTGCGTGGACTGCACTCACCAATGCTTCGAGTTGACCTCAAAATAAAACAGCCATAACACGGCGAAAGCCCCCCACCATAGTTTGTTGCAACCAGACAACACTATGAATAAGTAACGATATGTGCCCAAGAAAAAGGCGATGGAGAGCGTCCTGTAGATAGATATTAATGCTAAAGAGACAGGGCGTGCAAACACAGACACAATAGAGAAGACACCACAACGGCATTTCTGGTGTCTTTTCACCTGTGCCTGTATACACGCCCTGTCTATTTAGCATGAATACATGGCGACTAGCTCAGCTCTCTCTTATTCAAGATGCTAAGAATGAGCAAGAATGGCAGAATGGCTGATATTATAGTAGAGATAATTTCATTGTGCTGCATTAAGACATTACATAAAAAGAACATTTGTGCTACATTATATTGCTTAAATATTTCTCAGAATTATGTGCTCCTCAAAATAATGCAAAAAAGGTTACATTTACATATGTAAAGCGTGATGGTGATAGAGCAAACTCAATTGAAGAAAGTGCGTCCGAAGCAGGGACCACATTCCAAATATCAGACGTTTGTTGTAATGTCGTGAAGCAGATCAAATGCATTTTGTCTCACCGACAATGGCAAACCATTTCGTTGAATTTCCCACTCCCACATGTACTGAGGTGTTTGCCTTTTCAATGCAGCAAAAAGTAACGCTAGCCAAAGTGAAATGAACGAGAAAGCAGGGTCGCCAGGGCCCAGCAGTGTTTGATGGCATTTTTCATTTGACATGGAATTGTATAGACGCACTCAAGAACGTTGTGTTATACAAATGTGCCGGTTGTTTATACACTCATGGTATCACCAAGAGTTGCAAGTGATTGAACAGTACTAATGAATCTCAACAAACACTGCCATCACAATAAATTTGACGATAAACGAACGAATCACATTAAGATTAGTAAATAGATACCATAAGACAAAAGCCATGAGGTAGAGATAAGCTCGAAAGTGCAACATGATGGAGCAGAAATTCTTAGCAGTGCCTTGCGAAAATCACCTGATTTCTTTTTTGATGCTTACTACCATGCAGGAAAAAGACAACAAGAACAGGCAGACTACGACTTTCAGCTGACGAGAATGAAACATGATGTCATAATGAAAGAAAAAGACATGCAGATGGAATTGCGCAGGCTTGCCTTTGAGGAGAGCAAAGTTGCTCTTGAAGAGAGACGGTTAGCTTGGGAGAAAGAGCAGGCGATGATGATGGCCCGTGAAAGGGCAGAGGATCGCAGAGCACGAGCAGAGGAGAGAAAAGAAGAAAGGCGCATGCGGGCCGAAGAGAAACAAGAAGAGAGGCGAGAGCGGGCTGAAGAACGTAGACTTCTTGCCGCACAGCAGGAGGGCCTACTACCGAAGATGCAATAGATGGTGGAACTGGCGCAAGCACCGTCATGTTTCGCACTGTAAGCACAGGTGCAATTGTAAACAGGTTGTATTCACTATGTTATAAATAGAAATGGTATTTCACTGAGCACTTGAGAACTGAATATACATGCAAAGTCGTCATGTATGCCAAGCCCATCTTGGCTTTAGTATTGAACATTCATTTGAGTGTGCATTATTTAGGCACTATATAAACATCTGTTCATGCGAGTTGTTTGGCGCCTTCTCAGCAAAGATAGCAAAAGCAAAAAAGAAATACGTAGACAGGCAGGTTTCCATGAATTTCATTTGTTGCAGATGATCACTTTGTCAGCCACAAGCACAACAGGTGGAATGTTCGAAACATTGCTTATACATAGTGCGAACCATTCCCCTGTTCTAAGCAGAGGGGCCGTCAATCACAAAAACGAGAAAACAGAAACAACATACAAAAGAGCAACAGTAATAAGTCCGTACTGTACACAACACACTGGATATGTTATCACAAGCAGGCGCACAAATGTTTCCCCAGTTCATGAGCTAAATCACAAGAATCAAGGACACCTGTAGAAAATTTATTCAGCCACGTGCCAGTTTTAGAAAGGAAACTGGTCCTAAATGCATTAGTCCTTGGGGATATTGGCGCTATATCATAAATATGTCAGGCTATCCTTGTAGAGTGATGCTTTATTGGGATGACAAGTAACATTTTCAGACAGACATTTCTGCAAAAAAACGTAAGGCGGCTAACTTTTCTGGAAGACTCCAGGGTTGGATCACAGACAGTGCTGCCCCATTATGGAAGTGGACAAGTCATGTTTTCGATACATAGTGACAATATATCTCACTGCCTCTCTCTGAACGTGGTGAAGTTTACGTCACTTTTGTTGCACAAGCCTCATACAGTCACATCATACTGAACATTCACTCTAGCACAAGCTTTATAAGACAATAGTATAACATTACGTGGTGTATGACATTTTCTTTGGAGAAGCACTGCCTTGTTTCAGAGGGGATTAATGTATAGGGGAGATATGTGAAGACCATGACAGCAAAAAACTTAGCATGACACCAAGCTGAGTTTCAACTAGCCCAACCCAAATCAGGAACTTGAAGTAGTCATGCATCTCAGATACACAGTTTCAAACATTATTGACAGTAATAGAATGACTGTGAATTAGATACACATCCAGGTCTCGAAAAAAAAAACTGCATTAGCTCATACACACGTGGGATACACAATCTTTAACTTGGTCTAATCTGAACAAAGTTATTCAGGAACATCGCAACTGAACAACAAGTCACACATAAGCAACAATACAGTAATGAGCGCAGCCAGAATACTGCACATGCCACGTGGCTGCCAAGAAGGAAAACAAAACAGTCTTTGTGCTGCACACGCACTTGATTGTACTGCCCTGCCACTCTGCACAAGACATTGCATGACAGTGCTTACTGGCTATACTGATGCAATAAATGTTGTAGCAATGTGAATTTGTTTAACGTAACAGGTCGTGAAAGAAAGCAAGATTCCTAGGCATCAGGACACTCAGAAGGCAGAACATGAAGCTACATGGTTTCAGGATTCCTTCAAGCAACGCTAAAGAGATCTTAGGTGAAAGCACATGCCCTGTGGGGCCCTCATAATTCACTTTCATCACTCTTAAATTAAATTACCTTATAGGGGCACTAATAGCAAGTAATTCTAGAATGAAAGGTAAATGTTTGAGAGCACCTGGAATGTCAATATTATACGCAGCAGCGCTTTAGTAATTGAGAAATTAAGGTAAATGCAGGACACAACTTGCGCTACCAGTGGGACAATTAGGAACGTTATTTGAGCCATTCCTGTCAACTAATTACATGACTTTACAATCCTTTATTGTGCGTCGATTTGCCGCTTTTTCTTGGTAACATGCAAACAACTACGTCGAGATGTGTTATTCAACGTCATCTAGTGTAAGGCATGCCTGAGGATACCATTGATAAAAAAAACACGACAGATATTAACCCTTTCAGCCCTGGATTTTTTTATTTTGGTCGGGAACTTTGTTGTGCGTGTTTTCCTATTAGTTATGACCTCAGAAGACCATAAACGAACAATTGAGCCAGTGGGGCAAATATTAATAGATTTATAGGCATGACATCAAAATTAGGCCATCAGGGCTCAGTGGTTGTGAAATGAAGAAAATGACATCTTTTTTCCTGCTATTCACTAGAGTACACAAAATGTGAACCACGTCTCATTTTTCAGTGCGATACTCATTGAAACAACTTCGGTACGTCGTTTCAAAAATGGCGCTTACCCACCTCGGCGTCACCCATGACTTTGGTCAAGCTTCTTCTTCTTTGCGACTCCCAGCTACGCAAGTATGTCGCCATTTTGGCGTCAATCGCAGTGGGGATCATTGAAGAAGTATTCCCCCAAGAATGGGCAGTTTTGGTTTCATTTCCGAGGTGCTAGGGGAAATGTTGTGTGATGATGTCAACTGACACCGCCAGGGCCGAAAGGATTAAGCAAACCTTGGCTTCAAATATTCATGCAGCTTAGGCGGTTGGAGGCTGAAAGAGCTGGAGACTTGACTGCCATAAATGGTTGTGAGACAGTTAGACAATATTGTGGCAACTTTATACTTTGCAGCCACTTGCTGCCACAGAAGCTTCTGGTTTTTTTTGACGTCCAAGAATGCAAATTCGGTGACGACTTTACCAAATCCCCATTCCACAGCCTGACGAACAGCGCTCATGCTACATTTGAATGCCTGCTGGGCAGGTGACAAACACGAGCCACCATATGGCTTCATTAGAAGTGGGCGGAGTGGGTACGCAGGGTCGCCGTACACCACGAAGTCTTCATTTCTGGTGAGCTTCTCCAGCTTGGTGTACACTCCGCTTTCTCGGAATATTCCTGGATAAAGAATCAGCCACAAGAAAATGCAACGTGTAGTCCATGCAATTTTCAAATGTTACGTTTTTGTGATGTCTGCATGCAACAACTGTTCACTGTATTGTTTCTAATGACCAGTGTGTACGCTTTTTCGGTGAACAGTCGACATGTCATCAAAACGTTTCAAGATACTGCTGCCTTTCTCCCTCGTTAGTGTGGGAATGGAAATAGCAAATAGAATACCTATTATTAACTATTGTTACATGAACCACTTTAACATCCAAGTCTACGACTTGGGTCAATATCTAGTGCACACTGTACTTGTATGATTATAGCAAATTTAATGACCCTGGCTTTCACGCTTGCACATTATCGCTTTGTAATGAAGTGAAGCAAATAATTTGAACACTTAATCCACACCATATTGCAAATTTTCAATACATACCGTCTGTGCATATGGTCTTTCTATTGCTGCCACACTATCCCCAACCAATAATGCTTATATAAGTGCTAAATGTATGAATAAAGTAGAACAAACTATGCTATTCTGCAAGCAGACCGGGTTCATAAATATCATGACATTATGAGAAATCATTCCTTCTACAATGCCACACTGAGCAGGCCGACGTGACCATTGTTTTTTCTGCTTGGCTACTCTCAACGTGATAAGGAAAGCACTTAGCAACCTAAGAAATGAGATACACTGGCAGATTACGTCCTGCCTTGCAGAACTGGTCAAGGTCAATACGGTAGTGATATGGCTGGTAAACTGTTGCCTGATAGCCGCTGCATGACTGCTTGTTAATGAACAGTGTAGGAGTGACATGTGACTAAGTTGCTATGTAGTCACATATATGACTGCAGTCATTGCTCCTGTGTCACAGCAATAGCTCTGTGACAATGCATACCGTATCATCACGCACATACACGGGAATTTCTTTTCACGAACGGCAAACCTGCCATCGTCACTGGTTGGCTTCATGACAAAGAGAGAGATTGTTGAATACGTCTGTGCTTCCTCTTATTGTACAATCATGGTTGCTTAGGCAGTGTAGTGTTCGTTGTGGGTGAATGGCAGAACTCACTTGCATCATGCCAGCTCCCTGGATAGTGTCCATCAAGCTGGCACACAATGCCATTGGGGCACATCAGCGATTGGTATTTTACCATGTGCATCCTCTTGTGGCCGGAGAAGTACAGCTTCTGATTTCATTTTGGCCGGCAAATAGGACGGGCTGTCCCATCGATGAAGGCCGAGCAATTGGGCAGGGGAGAGCCTTTGTCTTCAACAGCCTGCAGCAAAGCATGATGCATTTTCAAATCATTGTCACGTACATACTGTGACATTAAAATGTCTATAAAAAGGTCATCTGTGCACATTTGTAAACAACAGTGGATAATGCTTAGAGATAAAGCCTTGGATGTCACGCAAAGCAGTGTGTGTGAGAGGGGGGTGCATACATTAAATACCACAGCACCACCACCACAGTACAACAAATTTGCAATACCAGGTTAACTTTCTATGCCGTGCTGTGTTATGTTACAAATGTGATACAATGGGAATACCTATACCAGTCCATGCGCTACATCGAAGTGCAGCTTAAATAGTATTGCGTGATGTTTTTTTTATCCCGCACTGAAATGGCAACCTAACCATTACAACTAGAAGGCCAAGTAGTGCAATAACAGTTGACATAGCTCCTTAAAATCAATATGTGTGTTTCTTGGTGTTCAAGAGCAGGGGTTGCGTTAAATGGCGGAGGCGACAACATGGCTTCACCAGAATTCCTGTTATGCCTTCTCATAACCGCTAAAATGCCGGGAATTCGAGATACGCTCGTGTTCTGTGACCCTCCCTGCACACTCAAGAACACGACATCACGCAACGCCTCCCTTCGGAAAGAGAAAAATGAAACTAGCAGCGGTTTTGCTTAATACCACAAAAGAACTAAATACATCTCAATATACTTGGGTCAGGTAGGTGTCTAGTATGTTAGCAATGACTTACGCCGGTGAATTCCTTCATTGAAGCAAGCGACATCCACTCGTGGTTGTTCACGTCTTTCAGCAGGTGTGCGAAGGTGCTCAGACGAGAGCACTTGACATGACAGAGGAGTGTCGTCCAAAAATCCCCTCCAAGTCACACCACCTGTTGGGATACGCCAGCCTCCGCAGCAACACGCACAAAGCATCTTGGCCACACAACCTCACGTTCTGTGCAGTTGTGATCTCTTGCGACACTAGCAGGGCACTACAGAGATCGTCAAAGTCATTTTTGTGTAACCGGAACATGAGTTTGAACGTTGAAGAGTCCATGCTGTCAATGTCAAGAAGTCCATGTTGGGAACGGTACCTCACCAATTCGGCCTCCCTGCTTCGCCTCATTTCGTTTTCAAGCTCATCCAAGGTATACTCATGTCTTAGCAGCCGCCGCTCTTTATGGGACAATAGGAGGTCGTCAATTTCGGCCCAAGTCAGGACCGACAAGTGCGCATTTGATAAAACGCCTGAGGGTGGCATCCTTAAGCGCGCACGCCAAGCTAAACAAAGGCGGTACACTCACGGCAAGTACGCAGAACACCACACCACACACTAAGCGCGCACACACACCGCAGGGCTCAGCACGGCAAGGCTACAGTGAAGGGTTCAACACAGTAAGTCTAAAAAAACACAGCGCGACCAAACACATGGTAAAAGCGTACGCACACGCAAAAGGCGACTTCGCGAAACCACGCAGAACGACGCAAAAACCGCAAAAACGTTGATCCAACGATTCGGCTTGACTTGGATGCCAGTGGCCGTTATCGCGGCCGCCACCACACGATGGCGCTAAGAAGCACTCAAAAGCTGTTTCATTCCACGTATGATACGTCTAGTTGAACGAAATGCATCCCGACATGGTCGATACGGTAAACTAAAAGTGTTGTTGCGCGCTTCGCTTGCACCGTACGCAACGTATCGTCCTGCGTACGTAGGCTCGTTACGTACGCCCAACTAAAAGTGTCTAATAAAAGAGTGTGTGGAGAGTACTCGTTGATTGCGGACGTTTCTTCTGCTTCGGCGCTTCGCGCCAAACCGCGTGTTCGGGCTGGCTGACGTCCCCGCCGGTCGCGTTGGTCACCACCGGTCTTCGCCTGCTGCTGCGCCGGGACTACCAGCCCGCAACACAGCACTCATGTTTCCCGACGTATTGCCAGATGGCGTCCATATCTCACGCAGCGCCTCTTCTATCGTCTTTAGACGACATTTGCAGCGAAGCACGCAGATACGCGGCCAATTTTCTTCTGTTGCTTTCTTCGGTCAGCGTGCGCTGCGAACACGGAGCTAAGCGTCACGAAGTCTTACAGTAGTTGGAGCTCTTTTTTTTTTTTTCGGTAGATCATCGCACTCATCTTTCAGTGATAGCGGGCCCTCGTATGCTGGTCGCAATAGCACACGGTAATGCAACGCGGCCGTGGGATGCGAAAGCAAAGAGCGCAGTATTTTTAAAAGATATGTCAAGGAACGCACACGTACAGGGTTAAAAAAAAACTAGAATGACAATACTAAATCTGCGCCATAGATTACGACCACAATGCATTATAAACAACCAGTGTGCAGTAAAAGAGCATTACTCGAGTCGCTCTCCTTTTACATTGTTGAAACGCGCGATCAGTATTTCTGTTTGGTTTGCGACGCACCGCTCATGCACATGTCCATGCCTTCTTTATTTCGAAGAAACTACGACACAAGTTACTGCGAAGGGTGTAGGGATACATGTGGCTAAAGAAATGAGCAGAGGAAAGCAGCGCAGCGTTGCACAGGTCACGCAGAAACAACGTGGTGTCGATATCTGACGAGTGTTCATGACGCGTGTATATAATTGCAGAGGGAAATCAAATAGAGATGTATTGCAGTATAAAGTTACCTTAGAAGTTTGACAGCCACATGTCCTCTGCAACGAACACTTTTCTTGAAAATGTACCTCGGATCTGAAGTGTACGCCACTAGTGAACAGCAGTTCAGCTTTGTAAAGCGGTGCGCCTCTTGCAACTGCCATCCAGATGAGTTTTTAAGCACGCAGAACTCCGATATTGTGTGATCGTCGATTTGCGGCAGCACAGTGAGGTCCGCCGACGGTTCGGCACTGGATGACGAAAGAAACGGCCGCATTTTCTTGGTCCGAAAGCACCGCCAACGACTGCTGCTTAGCCTTTCCGTGGTATATCCTTATGGAGACGCTAGCAGACGATTCCGCTTTTGCGCCCAGCAAAAATGCCGGACGCGCCCGCTGTTGCCGGAGCACCAAGCATTATGAATGTCCCCTATTGTTTATTACATGCAAGCATATGTATTTGTACACACGGAACATATGTATTTGTACACACGGAATGCAGATGCAAGCATCTGCATTCCGTGTGTGTATTAAAATAGCACAGAAAAGCATTAAAAACAAGGTAACGACCTAATATCTCATAATAGTTATTCCCTAAAAACTCTCTTGAGCTGACCGAGAGTGTACATTGCAAACAAGCTTGCTGGATCAGAAAGCTTGCACTTCATGCCTTTCCTCGTTTATGGGATTGTCTTCCTATCGGCAAAGTAAGGATTAAGGCATTGCGAATCAAAGTGAAAAGCATATCTTGTGTCCATTTAATTGTCCCCTACCCACTCTCGTGGGTAAAATATCCTTCGTGCAGTGGATTTCAGCTGACAAAAATTGAGAGCGCGGTGGGTGTCGAAAGCGAAAAAAATCATGTCATGGTTGTAGAGGAAGTTGTAAGAAGATAAGCTGTCATTAGTGGAAAGTTATTGACCTCACGCTAGATGTTTCTTCGGCTCGTCGCTGAAAACACGTGCCCCGTCAAACCTGGACGGCACAATCACTAAAAGATACGATATGCAGATACAATGAAGTATGGGCGTAAATGAAGATGGATGACACCTGTCGCCTCGCATGAAAGAGTCCCTTCTCGTTAAACTATGGACCCTTTATCGCCACCATTCGTCGCGTTCCTCTTTTACAAGCGCGCGCGCGCGCACACACACACAAACACACACACACACACACACACACACACGATCGCGCATGCACGCAGCCACACAAGGTCAACGTATTCGCATGTATGTGGACGCTAAAAAGCACAATCACTGCGTTTGCTTTAGCTCGCTGACGCAAGAAGAAACCTTAATAAAACACTGCACTGCATTCTGTGCTACTGCCTAGATATATGCGCAGTAATGGCACACTACGTCGCTTTGGTGCACTGATTTACGGTGAACCTGTGAGCAATACGTTGGTCGCTATTCCGTCAGTCATTGACGGTCAACAAAGAAGAGCTAGCGCCATGTCCGAGTTCGTGAACCTGTATGTATATAGTTCATAAAAAGTGTAGAGAAGCTGCGGGGACGAAGACAGCGATGGCTATTCTCAAAAGCATCACGATGTTAAGCGAGAAAGGCTGCCTGAACGGCGCCTTTTACGGCCTCCTTTTTCAAGTTTGTGGTCAACTGCACCTGTTTCATATGTCTATGTCTGGAAAAGTGACTCTCATGCGGATAGGTGCACTGAAACCCAGCCCACTCTTTGGATGCAGTAAAGTTGGCCGATGTCGCTGTACGCGAACCATAGCGGACGTTACTTGCATTGGCCTAACATTATCCGATATACATGAAATGATTACGACAGAATATTTCAGTGTGGATTATTATTATTATTATTATTATTATTATTATTATTATTATTATTATTATTATTATTATTATTATTATTATTATTATTATTATTATTATTATTGCGCGCGCGGATCTTTGTGGTATCATTCATGAGCCTTTACATCTGAAAGCTTAGGATTACATATATTTGTTATACACATCTTAACCGAAGCTTTGTAACGAATACATGTTTATTTGACTTTTTAGAACGAGCTCTCAGTTGTTGGCATTAGTAGCGGGGTCCAAAAAAAAAGAATATGTCTTTTGTCAGACCGTAAGTCGCACCACTATTTCGAGACGACACTGTGGTGCCACTCGTCAGGTTCGCATGAGCCGCAGTGTAGGCATTACCAGTCAGACATTAGAAACTGATCAAGCACAGGCAAGCACATATAACGACAAACGATGTTCCCGTACGATGTGCAGCGGAAATGTGCAGTTCACTGAATTTCGCGCATAAGCAGGCACATTTGTATTGTTTCGTTTTCCATTTTCAAAGTCTAACTGAATTACTAAATGAAGAATCTATAAATTAATAACTTGTTAACTAAACAAACTCATTTGAACACTTGGCGATGTTTGAGTATTCAGATATAGCTCCAAACGAGTACGAACCTTTTATATGATACATATCTGAAGGATCCTGTCCCTGTTATTTATAAACAAAAGATAGATAATAAGAGTTCAGTTCAGTATGCATAAGATAAGAATATATCTTGAATTTGGCAAACCACCGCCCATCTAAGTATTCTTCTTTCGCACTTTTTTCTTTTACAAATTGTTGTTGTAACGGGAGTGCTTCGAGCTTGATTTCCGTAATTAACATTGCCTAAACGATATCATTCGAGAAAATACACAGAGAAACTAATTTGAAAATGTGTTTCTGAACCAGAAGAGCTGGTGTGTTTGTAGAGCTGCCAGCTTGTTCGAGAACTTGCTTGAGCAAGTATGTTATGCAGTCGTGATTCATAAAGGCCTTTTGTGTTAGCGATGAATGATCCTGCAAGAAAGAGAAGTCACACGTGACTTAAACTAAAATCATTAGGAAGAAATGTCGAACGTAAAGTTTCGGGAAAGAAGAAAGCAGCAATCAAAAGAAGAAAGGGCACTGGAGTGCTGTCCCGTACTATGTAAAGTTTTGATATAACATAAAACTTTGACTTGTTCCTTCTCAACTTCACATCAGCAAATGATTTGCTGCAAGCCCCACATTCAAAGTTCCTTCTCGCTCCAAAGTACGGTGGAAGGGCGACTGAATTATTCCACAGGTTTTGCCTCTGATCACTACCCAATTTCTCTTCGCTCATCAGGAATATTTCTGTCGTCTTTGCTGTCCCGATCCTATTGCAGTAAAATACCACTTGAACGAACGTCAGACAAACAAGCTATTCAGTTGTACAAACTTTTTTAAAAATCCCCCGCCGAAGTGCCATTGGACCCAATGCTAAAGCATTTGCAGTTTAACGAAATTAGTGCAGAGAGCATTTCAGTTCTACGAACATAATGTGTGACACCATCCAATGCCTCTCCCGTCATACTGATCAAAAATTGTCTGAGGACTGGGTGCAGACAGCGCTTTGCGTTTTGAGGACTATGTCGCCTGTGACTCTTGTGTTGAGACATGCACCACTGCAGAAGAGATTGTAGAGAGTGTTCTACCCCAGGAAGAAAAAGAGGAGGAGGAAGAAGTGACGCTTGTAGAGGAAGCACCAATAACTTCAGATAAAAAAAGCACTGATATACTTGGAAATAGTGAAGTCCTTCGCTGCCCAGCCGAGTGTTTGCCGGAGAACGTTTAAAAGAGCTTGGGCTCAGTGACTCACTTCATGACCACTGCAGTCATAAGTGCGCAACTGCAGTAAAAGATTGCTACATTTTTCAAAACATGCTAAATAAGCATAAGGTCATATTCAAATACACGGTATTTAAAATAAAAGAGTTCAAATTTCATTTCAACAGCTGATGTCTTCTTTAACTCCTGAGAAGAAGTTGCAACATAACTACAACTATTTCGGTTCAGCGAACTTTCACATTAACGAAATTTTTCCTGTGGTCCCTTGAAGTTCGTTCAAGTGAAATTTCACTGTATATCATCGAGCAGTTTCCTTGTCTTCTTCTCTACGTTCGTTTCGTTACTGACGGTCCAAATAGCACGTCAATTTACTAAAAAAGACAGGAAGTTGTCACTTTCTTTAGTGATTTTTTTCACCCTTGGTTGGGCTCCCATTACACTCTGAGATGAGCCTTGAAAAAGTCAAGGATGTGCGACAAACGCGCTGAATGTTTAGTTGTACCGCTCTAAACTAAACGAATGGCAATGATGAAAAATGGGTACCTGGGATCTGCGGCGAAACTGTGGCTTTGTTGCTGAAACATACTTTTCGACAACTTTGGTGAGGATCACGTCGCGTATGTTAATGCATTGCCTGTACAACTGCACTGTAATGATGGAGCGAATGGAATGTTTCTATGGCATTTAGTCATATCAAGCGTGCCTTGTTTAGAATACGGACATTTTATTATATTGCCTCTGCGAAGCTAGAAAATGTTTGGTGTATTCCAGAATTCTCAAATACTTCCTTACTTCTGGTGCTGCCGTCAACATATTGCATCGTTATGAATGTCAAGCCCACGACCCTAAGGTCGCAGGATCGAATCCCGGACGCGGAAGTTGCAGTTTGATTATCAGTCCTACGTAGAACACGACGTGCTGACCTTCGTTTTTTCACTGCACTATAATGCGATCTACAATGTCGCCTTTACCATCTCCTGACTGCTCTTTAACCGACTGAGCAAACTTTCTTCAAATTACACCCATTGTCTTTCGTTCCATAACTTGTTGAGCGGCCATTAAATATTTATCTAACATTTTTTCAGCCTTCACTTTTCAGCTGCGTTAAGGTAAAATTCAATGATTCCCTTATTTTGTGTCTCATGAAAACTGCTGAATTCGGCCGTTACTTTCACGAATGAGCGCATGACATTACACAGCTTCATTTATTCTCATGACTTTCTCACATTCTTGGCCACTAGGTATTTGACGTCGTACATGGTCCACACAAATGCGGCATGATTTAACAAGCAATTAGACGGGCTACATTTGGTTCTTTAGAGCGTCAATAGCCACTTCACTTAAATAGATTCAAAGATGTGCGTTGTATCTACGTAGATTTTTACAGCGGTGCTGTTAAGCTTTTCGTTATGCTGTGCGGCGTGACCTGAAAACTATCATCACCATGAATCGGCCCGCACTTGCTTTGTCCTTTTCTTCATCTTCTGTTTCGCTCCCAAAACACGTGCGCCGAGTTGTCCAGCAAAGGATGCAATAACTGTGATGGGCGAGACAACTAATACATGGAGAGAGAAATAAAATACAGAGAAAGAGACAAATAGAGTGAAAGGGAAGAAAGAAAGAAAAAGATAGAAGGCGAGAAAACGAGTACAGAGAGAGAGAGAGACAAAGAGTGAGATAGAGAGAAGGAAAGGAAAGAAAGAGGCAGAAAGAACGACGGAGAAAGGAAACGACAGCGAGAGAAAGAGATGGAAAGAAACAGACACAAAAAAGCATAGCCGCTTATAGTATAGTACAGCAAGAGGTGGGAAAGGAAAGTTAGGGGGAGGGGGAGAGAAAGAAAGAGGTAAGAGGGTAAACATAGCATAGTCTTGTACGATATTGTATATCAAGGATTGGGGAAGCGAAGTGAGGGAGAGGAAGAGGGAAAGGGGAGGGCAAAATCACCAGCTCCGCTGCTTACTAAGCCTTCGTACCACTAGTGCGTAGCTGCCCCAATTTTTCTTATTGACGCCCATTTTTCCTATCGCCCTGGGAAAAAAACTGGAAGGGAGATATAATTATGCGGAGGAATCTAACCATTACCAAGTTTCATTAATTCCTTGCACTTGAGCTATTGTGATATACAAACATAGAAGGCTTGCTGATTACCTGCCAGTTAACCCCATCTGACACGTTGCCTTTACATAGCGAAGTCGTTGTTTCCGCCACCTTTTGCAACAACGAGGCTCCTTGAACTCTGTTCGACGCACTCCCTATTTATTGCTATGTACTAGCCTTCCATAATATTCTTCGTAGTGGCAATTTTCAATTGCCTGACACGCATTTCATACGCGTAGTTGATGGCGGCAGAGGGTGAATGACGTATCAGTGAGGGCGCAATCTTTCAACTTTCAGCACTGAAAGAATTAAGGCGAACAAAATGAAATCGAGACAAATAGAAAGAAAAAAGCGGTAGTTGAAGCAGCAAGCATGTATGCAAGCTTTCGCACCGGATTTTCCCGTGCTTAAGCTGCTGTTCAGATATAAACACCACGCGCGAAAGCGTCTTCACCGTCTCCTGAGCTGTTCATGCGCAGGAAAAGAGAGGAAGGAGTGAGGCAACGACCATCGATAAGCAATAAACAAAGTGTACTCCATCTGCTAGAGAAGAAACAGACGCGGTGTGTGCAGAGCGAGAGCTCAGATGACTCTTGTATCGGAGAAAACTACGCATAGACTCTCTTAATAAGCCATCAATGTATAGCATCAGCAATCAACGTGATATAGCATGTCCAGTGCAGAGAGCACCAACGTTAACTGAGCAAAAGGAGGAGGTGACTTGGATAATCGTGACTCGTAAGTTCGTAAGTCAGTGAACCATGGATCGCCGTTATGGCAAGGCGGTTGCGTATAGCACCCCATCAGGTCCTAATGTTTCTGAGTTTGCGATACTCTTATGATAAAGTGAAGGCCATAGAGAATGTCTGCTTTGGTAACACTACAAAAATGGTATCCTCGTTATGCAAGAGGCCCATTCCCAGTTGTGAACTAAAAGCTGTTGCCCAATATAAGTCTACACGCCAATTTCCAATTTGGTCTCAAATAGCACCACGCGGAATGTTCCATTAGCGAAGAACAACTTCCAACGACCCAATATATTGTTTCTACGCGTACAATGAATCCACCCCAGTAGGATTTTCAAAGGCTCCATCCAGGTTCAGCGCTCTTTTCCTGCCTATGTGTCGCTTTCTTCTTTCTTTTGCACCCTCTTTGAAGTTCATGGGTCTTCTTCGAATGGGTTCGTGTATGTCGCCTTTAACATGACCGTTGGGATATTGGGGGCTCGTAGCAAGGAAGAAATGAACCGTATGGACTCGTAATATTCCTGGACATCAAACTGGCGTCAGCTGTGGTCTAAATGAGTCGCGGGGCTTGTTCCCTGAAATTTGCAGCCATAGGCTAAGGAACCAGCTCCTAATCGAGAGATCTCGGCAGCCGGAAATGACTGGAGAGTAACATTATAGTAGAAAGTGTTTGTCACAGTGTGCACAAAATAACAGCCGCTCTGAAGCAGTGGCAAATGTTTTCTTAGCAGTGAAAAAGATATTTATTTGGCGACACTTCATGTTTAGTCTCACCACGCAGTTATTCATTCCTCCCAGTGTCCTTGGCACACACTACGCTATTTGCTGTCACAAAGAGTTAGCTATAACCACAACATATCGTCCATGGTGGCGTGACGTAGCAGTCTTCATGCTGTTATGGCACCAGAATGTTCAAGATTTCTTTCTGGTCTCGGGCGCACGCAGTATGATCGCGGTGGTTATTGTTAGCGCTCGTTCAATATTTAAAATTTATGGTAATTCTCAGAAAACGACATCCTTATGAGGAAACAGCCTTCGATTCCACTGTTTTAATAATATTGCACTAAAGTGCTACTCTTTGGGGCGAACTCGTCGCTGGAATTGCAGTTTATTTCATTTCTCCTGCCGAACATTGATATCTCGTTTGTAAACTTCGAGGCCTCATGCACCAGCACTTTAAAGGGCTTTGAACTTCAACTTCTTGATAGGGGCTTCAGTTTTTGCGAATGAGAGCAGCAACGTGTTGCACATAGCATGTACTACATGAGCCGAGCACGCAGAAGGGTCGAAGTGCACACAGAGGGGAGCAGAGCTCGATGAAGAAGTGTACTTTCATTGGGTAGTAACCTGAACTTGTTGGGATGGATTCATATGAACGAGCATCAGTACTCTAGCTTCATTCATATCTTGCCATGTATGCAGTCTCTGGGCATTGCTGTAGAAATTCATCCCAGAACTATCACAATAAATAAATCGTTTTCATTTCGAAGCGGCAGGTAGCTACTCGTAATGTCTCAACGTTCTTTTCTACCGCATCATCTGATACCCGGACACTAAAGTCGCCCCAATAGACATACCACTCTCCTGAGTCTCACGCAATGCAATTACTATTACTTAACCGTGATATGATGTTTTTATTTATACAGCGTGATCCTTTTTCCCCATCGAAGCATCAAAAAAAATCTGCGGATTGACTTAAAGGAAACTGCGAACTCCGTTAAAAAGAGGTTCAATCTTAAAACATGTAGTCATTAGCGTGAGATACTGCG
>NC_051180.1:151670095-151698447 GCF_013339695.2 Rhipicephalus sanguineus
ATGACCAAACTAAGGCCACCAGGGCGAACCCGTCTGAAAAGGTTAGTTCTACTTGTTTGCTCCCAAGAAGAACCCCACAAGAAAACAGCAAATATTCGGTGAAGCTTTTGTACATTCACACGCGAACAATGCAGTACTTGAAGCACGTACCAGAGCTTACTAACCAAAAATATGTTGCAAAAGGTTGCTCTGGCGAAAATTGATAGATGAAAACCCTTGAATTGCTGAGTTTTTTTCTCGCAGTTCAGTGGCTTGACGCCGCCAGTACGGTTCACTGTCACAATAATACTCCAGTGGAACACCTAAGTACCGCACAGGAGTAGTAGTCCATGAAATACCTGCAAAGAAGTCAGGAGCCACAGGCCATTCACCATGCCAGTAACCCACGCATTTGCTCCAGTTGACCAGACTTCCACTCGTATTGCAACAAAGGTTCACAATTTTAGCGGTTTCAGTGACGCTTTCGTAATCTTTACAAAACACAGCTATATCATCAGGGTAAGCCAGTAACCGTACTTCAGCTTCTTGTAGTTTGTACCCTTTTATGGTACTACTTTCCATGACCTTCCGGCAAAATGACTCTATATAAATTGAAAAAAGAAGAGAAGACAAAGGACAGCCTTGCCGCACAGAACGTTCAACATTGATTCGTTTCCCGATAACTTTCTTGATGATGAGCCGCGTTTTACATCCAGTATATGCCGTTCGGACCCCATCACGAATCACGCTACCAACATTAACATAGTCCAACAAGAGAAGTAGAATGTCATGGGGTACTCGGTCGAACGCTTTTTCTAAATCAATCTGGATCATTGCAATGTGGTCATTTGTGGCATCACAGCATTCCAGTGCACTTCGTGCCTTATGAATATTTGTAAATATAGTACGCCCTTTAATTCCGCATGTCTGGTGGTCGCCTACAATATCATGAAGAACTGTCTGAAGTCTCCTTGCTAGGACTTTCATCAAAATCTTGTAGTCAATATTCGATAGACTAATTGGCCTGCATGACTTTACGTCACGTAATTTAACTGCGTGTTCAGTTTTCGGAATAAATATAGTATGAGATAAGAGAAATGACGGCGGCAGTACTTTCATATCTAATGCTTCGTTAAAAACCGCTGCTATACATGGGGCTAGTTCTTGTTTCAACTGTTTATAAAAGGCAGCCGTTAATCCGTCAGGACCAGGGGACACTAGGCCACGGTCACAACGCGCCTTTTATATCTACCACTCTCCCGGTCGGCGGGGTGGTGTTGCTCTCTGGGAGCGGTAAAGTAAAGTAATTCGTCATTACTGTGGCCTCCGCGAATATCACCTGCAACGCGTTACACGTCCGTCCCATTCGGCACGTTTTCAATAGAAGTTCAATTTTGTCAGCGCCTTAACACATCGCGAGGTGGCGACCTTAGCACAAGCGTAGTACGGTCATGTAGGCTCCCACGTAGGCTCCCTAAAGCGTCGTAAAAGCGTCGGCCTCGCTCAAATCCAAACCACAAATAGCTCTGCTAGGGTGCCTTGATGCGCGTTTTGCGCACACATCGAGGCACACTAAGCTCTGCGACGCGCGCCTGCCTCACCTGGCTGTAACACCGCGTTCCCCGCTCACGCGCTCGCCCCGAGAAAAATCGCGGCCGGGCTACCGGGGCGGCACGACACGCTTTGCGTTTCCCTCTAGTCCGGCCGTAGTGTTCAATCACATTTTAACATGCCGAGGGATGGCGACCAAGTTCTGCGTCCAATATGCGACGCTCTTCTGGCCATCAAACCTCGTTCTCTGATTACGCTTTCACCGTTAACTACTACAGCTACCACAAGGGTTTGTTTAATAATTCAACATGGACGTTAGTCGTCGGCATGGAGATGTACCACCAATCATCAAAGTGGGTGCATCCACATTAAACGGTGGTATAGCTGACAGATATCAATATACATTATGCAAACTCTATTATATCAATGTACAGTAAACATTCAGTTACTTTTGTAAGGGCACGCTTTAATTTCGTGTTATTCCGATTCCTATGACCGAGGGATCAACCATTTTTTTATTTATATACGAAACAAAATATGCGTACGTAGGCTACGTTAGAGCCGGCTACCTCATCATCATGATAGTGCTATGGAATAACTACAGAGACAAGAATATTGGAAAGAATAAAAGAATAAGAACATAACAAATATTCAGAAGCGCTACGTACATATACACTATGTGACGTATAAAGCATGAGCAGAATCTGAGGGCATAGTCCAGTACATAGAGCGGACAGTTATTACATGATGATGATGATGATGATGCAAAGTTTATTGGGGTCCAGAGAAGACGCAGGGACAGTTCGTAGATTTAATTTTTTTCAGCACTTACATATATCGTGACCATGAGATATCTTCATTATTAATTCAACACTATTAAAGGAAGCAACAATAACGACTATAAACAGTTCATTAAACTTGTATCCTTCAAAAAATCACGAGGAGCGTGTCCGTCAGAGCCCGTGCCGAGTTTCAACATGCGAACGCGAGGCCGTAAACAAACAAGTCGACGCAATGCTACCCGACATCATCCAGTCATCCAAGAGTGCGTAGGCGTATTCCGTGGTGTACGTGAAGAATAAGCATGGGACCTCACGATTCTGCGACGATTATTGTCGCCTCAACAAAATCATGAAGAAGGACGTGCACCCTCTCCCACGGATAGACGACGCCTTGGATCGACTCCACAAAGCGAAGTACTTTTCGTCTGTAGAGCTCAAGACCGGCTATTGGCAAATCGAATTCGACGAGAAAGTCCGAGAGAAGACTGCATTTATAACACCAGACAGCCTCTTCGAGTTCAAGGTAGCACCCTTTGGTCTTTGCTCGGCACCTGCGACATTCCAGCGCATTATGGATACAGTACTGGCAGGCTTGAAGTAGCGGACTTGCCTCGTGTACTTGGACGACATCGTTGTCTTTGCCTCAACCTTCCACGAGCACCCCGGGCGCCTTGAAGCTTTACTTCATGCAATCAAGACTTCCGGACTCACCCTGGAGCCGAAAAGTGCCGCTTTGCGCACGAGGCGCTGTTCTTCTTGGGCGATGTGATTAGCAAATATGGAGTTTGCCCCGACCCACGGAAAACAGCGGCCATCGCTGCCTCCCCGCCAGCCACGGACAAGAAGGCGGTATGCGAATTTCTCAGTTTTTGCGCCTGTACCAGACGCTTCGTCCAGGGACTTTCACGGATCGCCAAGCCACTCACGAAAACCGACGTGGAATTCAAGTGGGAAATGGCACAAGCTGAAATATTCGAAGAACTGAAACGGCGCTTGCAAACGCCTCCGATACTTGCGCATTTCTGCGAATACGCCGACACAGAAATTCATGCCTACGCAAACAGTGTAGGGCTCGGAGCTGTCCTTGTGCAGAGGACTGATGGACTAGAAAGGGTTATCAGTTACGCTAGCCGGTCACTCTCTAAGGCGGAAGACAACCATTCCACATCAGAAAAGGAGTGCCTTCCTATCATCTGGGTTACATCAAAGTTTCGCCCCTACCTTTACGGCAGGCCTTTCAGAGTTGTGAGCGACCACCACACCTTGTGTTGGCTAGCTAACTTGACGGACACTTCAGGTCGTCTGGCACGGTGAAGTCTGCGACTTCAAGAATTCGGCATTACCGTCGTTTACAAGTCCGGGCGAAAGCACTCTGACGCCGACTGCCTGTCTCGTGTCCCTGCTGACCCACCGCCGCAGAACGACCAAGACGGTGACTGCTTCTTAGGGACATTAAGTGTCGATGACTTCACCGAATGACAGCGAGCCGATCTAGAACTCAATGCCCTTGCAAAATACCTCGAGCGCAAGGCCACCGTTGTTCCAAAGGTATTCAAGCGAGGGCTGGCGTTGTTTTACTTGAGGAACGACGTTCTCCTAAAGAACTTCTCGTCGCTTCGAGCGAACTACCTGCTTTTTATGCCTTCAGCATTACGTCCAGAGGTTCTGGAAGCTCTACATGACGATCCGACGGCTGGACACCTTGGATTTTCCCGCACGCTCGCGAGGATACAAAAAAAGTACTCCTGGCCTCGCCTCACTGCCGACGTCATCCACTACGTAAAGAATTGCTGAGACTGTCAGCGACGAATGACACCGCCGACTAGGCCAGCCAGACTTTTGCAGCCCATCGAGCTACCGCGCCGGCCTTTCCAATTGGCATAGACCTACTGGGACCGTTCCCGACGTCGATTTCCGGAAACAAATGGATCGTCGTAGCTACCGATCACCTCACCCGGTACGCCGAGACAAAGGCCCTGTCCAAAGGCAGTGCCGCCGAGGTAGGCAATTTCTACTTTGAGAACATCGTCCTACGTCACGGCGCCCCACATGTCCTGATTACTGACAGAAGTACGGCCTTTAATGCGTACCTAGCCCAGGCAATCTTCAGATGCAATCAGACAAGTCACCGCCGGACCAGCGCCTATCACCCACAGACCAATGGCCTCACCGAGCGTCTAAATAAGACAATCGCCGACATGCTGGCCATGTACGTCGACGTCAAGAACAAGACTTGGGACGCCATCCTTCCGTTTGTGACCTTCTCATACAATTGCAAAATAGAACAGTACGAAGGATGGGATGAAGGACACAATAACCACAAGATAGTGCTGGTTATTGTGTCTTTCTTCCCGTCCTTGGTGCTGTTCAATTTTGCAAATGTGCCCCAAGTCTGCTAAGTTTTCGCATACAACACCGCCGTACAAGGAGCGACGCAGATGACGCCATACAAGTTGGTCTAAGAAAGGAGCCCGGCAACGGCCCTCGACGCCATGCTATCCAACGTCACCGACAAGGAAGACATCGGCGTCACCGTCTACCTTCAGCGCACCTAAGAAGCGCGACAAGTCGCCCTTCTGCGCATGCAGTGCCAGCAAAAGACCGACAGCCGTCGCTACAGCCTTTGGCGACGACTAGGAGAATACCAGCCCGGTGACCGTGTCTGGGTTTGGACACCGATACACCCACGAGGACTCAGCGAAAAACTTCTTCGCCAATACTTTGGCCCATACAAAGTGCTTCGACGTCTCGGCGCTCTAGACTGCGAGATTGCCCCGGACGGCATTACGAACTCTCAGCGGTGCAGCGCACGGCCTGAAGTCGTTCATTTCGTGCTCCTTAAGCCATTCTATGCGCATTAAGGAAACGGAGGACTCTAGTTTTGCTTGCTTTAATATTATCTTTTGTATTGTATGCATGTTTCCAATTCCATGTTCTGTTTTAAACATCGGGGCGATGCTTTTTCAGTGGAGGGCATTGCCGCGGGTGTCTATATTTGATGTATTCCGGTTTGACCCTCAAGGACGGTTAGCAACGCTCTGCGCAGACCGCACCGCTGTGTTTGAGAAGCTTCGCGATTGTAGCAGATCATGCCACTTCTGTTAAGAACGCAACAGAGTCATATTGGCCGTAAAAATTGAAGTTTTAACGGATAAATCCGCATTGTCGAAAATTTTACCGGTTAGTGTTCATCGAATTTTTTCATATTGATCCCAATACACGGATCCCTACTCGTAATCATGTCGTGTTACTTGCCCGTAAGCTTCACGATATTTTTATTATAGTCGGATACAAATCCGCAAGAATAGTGTTGCTGCGTTTAAAGATATTTATAGTGTAGTGAAGAGGAAGAAGAAGCCTCGCTCGATCGTCTGTTGCTGTGCGCGTGGACTGCGTTCCTGTTGGACCGGCGCTACTTAGACTGCACAAGTCGTCAGTACGTTGTTAATAAACCGTCGTACGACATCTGGTGGAGGTTGCTGCAATCCCTGACCTCAACCTGGAACTTCGTAACCGAACGTTGCCCGCTGCTTCAACCGCTGCAATGACCGACATTGCCACCAGTCAGCCCGACGCCGCCGCGGCTTCCAGCTCCAGCGGCGCCATTCAGCGGTACCGTGACCCTCCTATCTTTAGCGGAACCGGTGAGGCTGACGTGGAAGATTGGCTTTCCAGATATGAGCGCGTCAGTGAGACCAACAACTGGGATGACCCGGCCAAACTCCGTGTCGTCACCTTCTATCTTTCTGACGTCGCCAACCTCTGGTTTCACAATCACGAGCGCGAGATCCATACCTGGCCTGAGTTCAAGACAGCGATCGCAGAAGTCTTCGGCCGCCCGACTCTACGAAAGCTGCGCGCTGAACAACGTCTACGCCAGCGTGCTCAACAGCCCGGTGAAACGTATACGAGCTACATCGAGGATGTAGTAAATATTTGCTCCCGCGTCAATGCCTCCATGAGCGAGGAGGAGAAAGTTAAACATATCCTCAAAGGCATCGAGGACGAGGCATTTCAGATGCTTCTCGCGCGGAACCCTGCTTCTATCGCGGACGTCGTTACTCTTTGCCAGAGTTTCGATGAGCTGCGTCGACAAAGGGTCCTTGCACGCAGCGCTGTCGCAGCTGCCGAACCACTCTCGAGCCTCACGTTAGCCTCCCACCCGTCACCCGCTACATCACTCTCTAGCCGAATCAAAGACATTATTCGGGAGGAGGTGGCGCGCCAGCTCTCTATGCTGCCTCTGGGCGATCGATCCCTACAACCTGACGCATCGCTGGCTACTCCCATCAGGAGGGCCATCCGCGAGCAGCTTGCCGAATCGGTACCTGGCCCAGCCATGTTGACCCAGCCCATGTTGTCCCAGCCATGTCCCAGCCAAGTGACCCAGCCATGTTTGCCTGTAGCTGCACCTCTGACCTATGCCGCGGTCGCGGCGCGACCTCCGCCGCCGACATTCGCCTTCTCTGAAGCAATGTACCCGCGAACAGCCCAGCCTCCTGCGCCTCCTCCAATGCCAACTCGGAGTCAATATGCTCAGAATCCCTGGCGCACACGCGACAACCGGCCCATATGCTTCGCTTGCGGTTTCGCCGGGCATGTGGCGCGCTTCTGCAACCGTCGCATGTCACCCGCTCATCAAGCTGCCGCAACGCCCGGATATGGCTACCCATACGCTACTGGCGACCATGCGACGCGTCTGAGCTCCGACTTTTCGCCGCCTCCACGACGACCTTTCAGCAACCATCGCTCCCCGTCACCCCGTCGTCGCTCGCCTTCACCCTTACGCAGTCGGCAGTCACCTAGCGAGGGAAACTAGTTGCTGCAGTTCCGCAGGCACGAACTGCCAGCTTCGCGACTTCTACAAGGCCTGCACAGTCACCACGCAATTTACTCGACGTCATAGTAGAAGGAACTGCCGCAACTGCGCTTATTGACACTGGGGCTGCGATTTCAGTCATGGACGAGAACTTTATTCGAAAATTACGTAAGGTCACAACGCCGTTCTCCGGCATGCTACTGCGCACCGCAAGTACGCAGCACGTAGCACCGGTTGCTGCATGTACCGCTAGGGTGGTTATTGACGGCGCGCTCTATATCGTCGAATTCCTTGTGCTCTCTTCGTGCTCACACGACATCATCCTCGGCTGGGACTTCTTGTCTCAGCATCGTGCCATCATCGACTGTGCCCAGGCCGAGGTGGCGCTCTTCCCGTTCTCTGACGACGCATTGCCTGAACTTTCTAAAAGTACCGCCCAAAAGCTCACTGTTGTGTCCGACACGGACATACCACCCGCAATGTCAGTGCTTGTGCCCGTCTCTTGCTCCACCGCGCCAGATGCTACCGTCCTTTTTACGCCAACGCCTATTTTTCTGCGTCGCAGGGCTCTCCCTCTCCCGTTTGCCGTCCTGACTACTGCATCTGGATCATCGGCTATGCTTGTGTGCAATCCGTTTCAGCACCCCGTCACCTTGCTTCGAGGAGAATCTCTTGGTCGTGTTGATCCTGTTGATCCGCTTCACATCATCGAGACTTCGGATGACACGCCTTGTTATGAGCTCGACGCCCTTACTTCTCCCGTTAAGCGCACGTCTTCTGCATCATCATCAACTTTGCCTTCATCAGACATCTTGGAATCTGTCTTGGATGCCGACCTGCCACCTCCGTACCGCATGCAAGTACTCGAGCTTCTGCAGAATTTTCGCTCATCGTTTGATTGAGATCAAACGCGCTTGGGCCGTACGGAGAACGTCAGTCACAGCGTCCACACAGGTTCTCATCCTCCATTACGGCAGCGACCATACCGTGTGTCGGCAGCCGAGCGTAAGGTGATTAACGAGCAAGTCGATGAAATGCTGCAGCGTGGCGTCATTCGCCCTTCCCACAGTCCTTGGGCGTCACCTGTGGTGCTAGTACGCAAGAAGGACGGGTCAATACGCTTCTGTGTGGATTACCGTCGGCTCAATAAGATCACTCGTAAAGATGTCTACCCGCTGCCTCGTATAGATGACGCACTCGACTGCTTGCAAGGAGCGGAGTACTACTCTTCTTTAGATCTTCGCTCTGGGTATTGGCAAGTGCCGATGGCTGAAGGTGACTGCGAGAAGACAGCTTTTGTGACGCCCGATGGCTTATACGAATTTACCGTAATGCCTTTTGGGCTCTGCAATGCGCCCGCTACTTTCGAGCGCATGATGGACACCATCCTTCGTAACTACAAGTGGAAAACATGTCTGTGCTATCTTGACGACATCGTCGTGTTTTCATCAGATTTTCCGACGCACCTTGTTCGCTTGCGTGAGATACTGACCTACCTCACCACTGCCGGCCTCCAGCTCAACATCAAAAAGTGCCGTTTCGCCGCCCGCAAGCTAACAATATTGGGACACGTTGTATCGAAGGATGGTGTGCTTCCTGACCCAGCCAAGCTTCGCGCCGTCGCCGAGTTTCCCAAGCCCACAACCCTTAAGGCGCTTCGCAGCTTTGTAGGCCTCTGCTCGTATTTCCGGCGCTTTGTACGTAATTTTGCAACCATCATAGCACCACTGACGAATTTGCTTACGGCTAGTAACGGTATGTCCGCTTGGTCAACCTCGTGCGACGAAGCCTTCAAGCAACTGCGTCGCCTACTCACTTCCCCGCCTATCCTTCGACATTACGACCCCACAGCACCTACGGAGATCCATACCGACGCTAGCGGCATCGGGCTTGGTGCAGTCCTAGCTCAGCGGAAAGACGGCTACGACGAGTACGTCGTCGCCTATGCGAGTCGCACTTTGAAAAAGGCCAAGGCGAACTATTCTGTGACAGAAAAAGAGTGTTTGGCCATCATTTGGGCTCTCGGCAAATTCCGTCCATACATATATGGTCGTCCTTTCGACGTTGTTACCGACCACCACGCCCTTTGCTGGCTTTCTTCGCTGAAAGATCCGTCAGGTCGTCTCGGCCGATGGGCGCTTCGCTTACAAGAGTATGACGTTCGCGTTGTTTACAGATCGGGCAGGAAGCACTCTGACGCCGATGCGCTATCTCGATCGCCGATACCTTCGGATGTCGCTTCCCCATCAACGCTCTTCGAAACTATGTCAACCATCGACGTCACGAATATGCCGGTTGAACAGCGAAAGGATCCCCTGCTTTCAACTATACATTTTCGCATACCACCTTGCATGGAAACAGACAGCTCAATTAAAAGGAATACAAAAGTGGAATTACAAAAGCCTACTTACTGGGATGAAAGTTGCGGGCTCAAATAACAGGAATATAAAAGTGTGATCACAACAGGCTATTTGCACATTCTGTCTTTTTTCTACTGCTCTGTACGACAACCTTCTTTTTTATATGAATATACATCCTCGCATGAATAGGAAAAGAACAGTAGGAGATCGCAGCCTGGGAGCGGACGCGGCGCCACCCCCATTTAATACCGGCGCAGAGCTCTGCAGCGATGATATAAACAAGGATTGTTATGAACGAGGAAAGAGTGAAGAAAAGTGACTGCATGCGCAGAACATACGGCTTTACTTAACTGCTATGGTAATGTGTGTGGTGCTTTTGAGAATGAGCAAGTGAATATAAGTATCCATTGAACGATCACTAATACTGCTTGCTCAGTCACACGAAGAAAAAGGCGACAAGTTGTCGACGAACACTAAAGAGCCCACCCGAGGCCATGGTTTTTCCACGGTGGCTCAGCATTCACTACTTTTACAGGCCTGACCAAAAATCTTGTAACTGGAAGAAGTATTCGCCTATTTATGAGGCGATGGCAGCCCGTTCCTGTGCCTCCGTGTTACCGAGAGCCTACGGACAGCTCCTCTTGCAGTGGAATGTCTTCAGGCTAGGCCGTGTCAAAGATTAAAAAATATAGATGCTGAAAAGATAGAGAGCACCATAAGAGAATGGCGCTTACTCGCTTCTATAAAAGGGAGAAGACATGTCTTTGTCACTGCAGCGGAAGTGAAACACTTAAACCAATGAGCTTGTCAGTAAAATATTCGCGTTCACGAAAGCGAAACAATGTGAATTGGGACTTTACGATAAGGCGCGTGAGGCACGAAATTCGAATAGCTTTCGCGCGCACGTCTTCGGGAGCTCTCTCTGCATGGGGACCGCGGGCGCACATCGAAGTGAGAGCCCGGAGACCGACATCTTTCCTTCGCTTGACGAGTGAGAGGAAATTGGAGGCAACGTAGACAAAAGGACGGAATTTTTTTCTTTCTGGAGCTCACAAACTCGTATGAATTTAGGGAGTGATAACCAGAATTCTCGAGGAACCCTTACGAAAGAACTCCCACGGCATCTAGCTATCGTCGACAATCTAATTAAGTCATTCGGCGTTAAATATTGCGAAACTCTCATAGGTAATGCAGCTTAACTCGCAATTACAAATGACGAATCAACACGCAAGAAGACAAAGATGACAAAAGAGCCGCCTCTTTTAAGAACAATTATTTAAGGCGATAGCGATTTCCTCCGTAAACTTTGCAATATGGGTAAACTAGGAGCGTGAAAGAAACCGAGCAGGTTAGGATGACACGGAGCACCCCACTATATGGCGCGCCTTAAATTGATATTACGGTTTTGACACGTAATACTTATAAAAGTAAATTGCGACTCAAAATCATTTCATGAGAAGACACGGTCTTGTTCGCCTCAGCGATATTTAGATTACCCTCTATTAGGCAGAGGTACACTTGTTTGAGGCCGATTTATTGTATAGTAGGCAAACTAAAACTGCCACGATATATTTGTTTCTTGCAGTGCATGCAAAAACGATGTCTCCGCTGAAGCCCGCTGGCCGTTGGCTGTCTGTGCACCCGTATGTGTCATTTCGCATGTCACAACCGAAATTCGTGTTCGGCAAACACTATGCGTTTTCCCAGTTTCTTCAGCCCAAGCTAACACGAAGTGTCGCTCTGATTAAACTCCGCAACTATCGCGAGCTTCAGATTTTTTCTTGATGCAAACGTCATCCACAGACACTCCAGTTAGACGTGTTGGAGCCTCTTAAGGGGGAATGCGGGGATAAAAAAACGATTTTCTAAAAAAATATTCATTTGGAATTTGAGTTGTTTTGGACCGCTGGTTCATTGAAGAATATGCTCGCCAAGTTCGGTTGTTGCCTGCGCAGCAGAAAAGGATAAAACGAATTCTTTTCACGAGACGGTGGCGCGCATTTGCTGTCGAAAGCGTTTCTGAAACGCCGTTTCCAAGACGCAGCTGCAAAACGGGCAAGAAGCCGAGCGCGAAGTGCACGCCCTCGTTGGAACGTTTGATTATCGCGCCTTTTAGTCACGGGAGTTCCTTCTGTCGAGGGTACACTAGAGGACAAACAAATGAATTAAAAAAACATGGTTGATCCCTCCGTCATAGGAATCAGAATAACACGAAAGTAAAGCGTGCCCTTACAGAAGTAACTGAATGTTTACAGAGTTGGCACAATGTATATTGATGTCTGACAGCTAATGGCACCGTTTAACGTATATGCACCCACTTTGATGATTGGTGATACATCTCCATCCCAGGGACTAACGTCCATGTTAAATGATTAAACAAATCCTTGTGGTAGCTGTAGTAGTCAACGGTGAAAGCGTAATCAAAGAACGAGGTGTGATAGCCAGAAGAGCGTCGTATATTGGACGCAGAACTTGGTTGCCATCCCGCGGCATGTTAAAATGTGATTGAACACCACGGCCGGAGTAGAGGCAAACGCAAAGCGCGTCGTGCCGCCCCGGTAGCCCGGCCGCGACTTTTCTCGGGGCGAGTGCGTGGGCGGGGAACGCGTTGTTACAGCCAGGTGTGGCAGGCGCGCGTCGCAGAGCTATTTTTGGTTTGGATTAGCGTGATGCTATGAACGAGGCCGACGCTTTTACCACGCTTGTGACAATGTCGTCACCACACGGTGTGTTAAGGCATTGACAGAATTGAACCTCTATTGAAAATGCGCCGAATGGGACGGACGTGTAACGCGTTGCAGGTGCTAATCGCGGAGGCGATAGTAATGACGAATTACTTTACCTTACCGCTCCCAGAGGGCAACACCAACCCGCCGACCGGAAGAATGGTAGATATAAAAGGCGCGTTTGTAAAGCCTCTAGAGTCTGTGACCGTGGCGCAGTGGATAGCGTGCCCGGCATCTGTTGGTGCGGATCGAGCGGTCGTGGGTTGGATGCCCGGTGACGGAACCTTTTTTTCTTTGCCATATGATCGTGTACCTTTTTTCGACGTCATTTCCGTGACGGAAATACGTCATTGAAGTCTTGGTGTACCCCGACATAAAACACTTTCGTGTTAAAATTCACATTTTTAGTCGCGCCGACAGCACAGTCGCTGGCACACCGGAACCGAAGCTCGAATTGGCGGAAACATATCACGTGTCGATCCGCCGCTGGTTTCCCGCCAATTCTGAGTTACTCCTGTTGTATTTGTGTGCTACTGGGTTTATCTGTTCTTTCTCCTGCGCGTGAATGTTACTCACAACACATATTGTGGCCAACACGTGTTGGCAGTAACATTTACAGCTCGAAAGCTGCCAAAACATGAAGAAAGTTAGATGAAATTGTTACAGAACAGAGCCGTGTTGAGGAGAAAGACCCTACCTATGCAGCAGGTCACTTCGATTAATTTATTTTGGCCATTGAAATGAATAGCGTGTTGCGCAATTTCTGAACTCATTTTTTTTTTTCAGTTTGTACTTTTGAAGAGAACCAGCCTGTTAGGAAAACTATCATTTCGGAACTGCTTCGCTAATAGCTGCTTACAAGGTTGTTTCTAGACTGAAATTTTGACAGGAACAAGACAAGGTACTTTTCTGACTCCTATATATTTTCTAACAATAAAATTTTCAGATGTCTCACACGCAGTGACAAGAGAAAAAAAATATCTTCGCGTTTAGAGTGATGACATTTTTACAGAAACGTCACACAAAATACGTGACTGCCCTTATCTTGCACTACAAACCATGTACAAGGCATCGAACGATAAAAAATTAGTGCATTTTCATTATTTTTGAAATGAAAGCTTTCCTAACTTTTCATGCGTGATTGATCATTATAACAGCGACGTGTTTTTTTTTATTCCTCCTAGAGTGATGAAATTTTGAATATGTTAATGCTAATAACAAAAAGATAATTCATCCCTGAAATTTTCATAAAAATTAGTGCAGCCGTTCAAAAGATGACTCTTCAGCCCCGCATCCCCCTTAAACATTCGCCAACGTTTGCAAATATGTCAACAGTACCAGTGTCGCTCACATACAGGTGTGACAAAGTCACAATTTGTATCACGAGAACGGCCCCTTGTCACGGTCGGCCGAGACATTTTCACGTTCGTTGCCTTTTGTCTTGACGCCATCTCTCTCTTGTTTAAAACTAAAACAAGCCTCAGCTTCTCGCAAAGCGCTTCGTTTTCCGGTGTATCAAGTTATCCCTGCTCTCCAAACCGATTTCAGCATACATTTCATTTCTGCTTCTTTGTGGAATACCCTCTCTATCTCTCCTTTTTCTTTTCTTTTCTTTTTTCCCCGCATCCTCCGTTGTTTTACACGCGTGCTTGCTCGCGGCGTTGTCGCGCCCTGTCGGCACGCTAGGCTGCCGGGAAGGTTCGTTGTTGCGGCCAATAGTGACGGCCGCTTGGACGCCCGAGCCAGCCGAGTGTCAAGCGACGTCCGGCGATGAGCTCGCTGACGCGATACACGGGACGCGCCACTCCCCGGCACTTTGCGCTTCGTCAAGCATCGCCACAGTGGAAGCGGCGGGCACAGGGGACGCGGGAAGGACAACTCTCCCCGATCCCTGAACCCTGTTGCTTTCTTATTTTTATCCACGCACATATTTTGTGTGGGTATGGAGAAACATGTGTTTTCGTTCATTTGTTTGTTTTTCTAGCATTTTTATTTTGTTCTTCTTCTCGTGCGGTATTGTATGCGCCAAGACCAGAGGACATGAACCGAAGTGCGAGATAAGGCCGCGAGTTGGGAAAACTGGGAAACGAATGCTATTCATTTTAGAATGTAAGCAGCGGGAAAGCGGCAAACCGAAGGCCAAGGATTTTACCATAGACATTTAAAGAAGCTTTTCTCGACGTCCTCGAATATGCAAGGCACTATTACTCGCCATTTTCATTGAGAAACGTCCCCTTCAGAAATAAACAAACAAGAAACACGCCAGTCCTCGTACGGGTAGCAAAACAGATACCTTCGGGAGACTGACATTTACAAAACGCCAGTAGCTGCCCTACTATAGGATAGAAGTTGAGATAAGAAAGAGGAGGCATCAAATCGATAAAGTATTAGGACAGAAAGGAAAAGACAAACAAAGCGGAAGTCATTTTCAGTTTTCGAAAATGGAGACACACGGGGGTAGGCATCGACAATACAAGACAAAGGCGGGAAACCGAAAAGCTCACACCTTAACGGACGAAGACTACACCACCGATGGAAAAATACAGAGAACAACACGCAACAAAAGACAGTGACGCAGGCTAAAAGTAAAATAAATGGACGGGAAGAAGCAAAAACAAAGGAATATTGAAAAAGACGCGCTTCTGCTCAGGGGGCCCGAGGGCTTGACTGGAGAAGGAGGGTTTGGTTTTGCGGGAGCGCGAAAAGAAGAAAAAGAAGGAGGAGGAGGAGGTTCTAGTCCCTGACAGCCGCCGCGCCCCCTTTCCTGTTCTCCCTCGGAGTCCCGTTCAGCTCGGTTCCCGAATCAATCGCGCTCCGGCCCCCAGTAGCGGCGGAGAAAAGCGCGCAGGGTGCCACCAGTGGGAGCAGCTCCTTCCCATTCCCGGCGAGCCCGCCAGTTGCGGAGTGTCACCGAGCTCGCTCACGGTCCGGGCCAGTTCGCTGCGTGCGAGGAACGCGTGGATCTCGCTATGATGCCAGTGGCCGCTTCCACTCGCGTGCAGTAATGACTGTGCGGCTGCTACTGCCAGCGTCACTGCTGCCTTCACGACGTTGCCGCATTAAGTGTGCTGTCACGACGGAAGTTGTGCTCTCGACGGAGAGATTGTTCCGTTCTTCGCTCGCTTCCTGTGTTCATCGTCCAAGGCGTCGTTTCTCGCGCGCCCGTCCACTCTGGAGCATTTGCTCGCCCCGACCACGAGCTTGAAGCATGGCTCCGGCGTCGTCGCACGTGCTCGGCTTGCCGACACTGTTACGCAGGTCACGCCAGCTCAAGTGTCGCGGCCGCAAGGATTGCATTCCTTTCCTCGGCAGCTGGCTTCTCATCTGGCTGTCACTCGCCGGTAAGACGACCTTCAGCATTGACCGCGACATTTTCATTTCCAGTGCGTTCGTCATTAGGCCGTAGATGTCCTTTCTACCCTGCTGATCAATGCTTGCAGTGTTGTGGAGCTGCCAGTTGAAAGCGATTATGTCGTCGAACCGTCATCTTCATGCGCGTTTTGATAGTCGGGAGCACGTATTATGGAGAAACAAAATCTAATCTAGAGAAGAATGTCGCCCAAAAGAGTTGGCATTATGCGCCTTCTATACTCATTTGCCTCGGACTTCTCGTGTAAAGCATGAACCAAGGAAGCATGAGGACCAGAGTAAAGAAAGAACAACGTCCCTAACAAAAACGCGTTGAAGCAGTGAACCTATTGAGTAAGAACAACCTTGAAATAACGTGAATGCTCTAAAGAGCAGACAGCACGTAATACGAACATGTCTTCTCTTGGATACACGCAGGAGGTGTCCGCTTCCTTACAAATAAAAGGGTTTTCACTCAAAAAACCTTACGCATTCAGAAATTTTGTGATAGAAGACAGTGGTCGAACAGGAGAAGACGATTAAGTCGTAGAGGTGAACGCGCGCTTTGAATTTTATTCACAAGGTTTACCCATTAAACTCGTAGCGCACATGTTAATGTGATAAAGGGAAGTTACTACAGGATGTGTTGCCAGTACGTGCAATGAAATTAAAGTTCGCATTGTTCTCGGAACCACGTTGGCGCTTGAATAGAATGATGAATATCTTCAGTCTGGTGCGAAACGCTGGTCACTAGGCGTATACACTCTTGTCTCACTGATTACCTTGTCACATACATGCGGTGGCAAGCATGTACATGGCCGTCCGCCACTTTCCGTCTCCACTTTGTAGCAAGGAAGTCAGAATAATACTCTCGTTTAGGCAGTAGACAACTTGTAGTGGTTGAATATCAGATTATATATGAATGGCTTCCTCTAGACACTATGGCTGTTCATGTAGGCGTAAATAATTTTAACAATAACGACAACAACGAATTAGAAACATATTTAGAAATAATGCCTTCAACCACTTTTCCCGTTATTCAGGGCTTTAAGACTCTTAAACGTTCGCGTTTTGCGAACCATGCAAAAAAATTATTTATTCCGGAATCAAAGTGCGCTATAGACCCTTTTCATAAATACGCCACCTGACGGTGGGCTTTTCGTCAGTTTCGATTTTGCAAAGAGTTCTGGGATATAATTCGCCATGTTTAGGGCAAGGGGGCGTGACTATATTCGTACGTGCGCCCGTGTAATGCGCCCGTGCGATGCAGCCAGGCGGCTGCATCGCTGCATCTCACCGCCTCCGAAGTCTGATTAAAGCTCTGTTGTAAGTCAGCGCTTGTGCTTGTCATTCTTTTCTGTGTGCTTTGCCTCGTTTTCCTTTCCAGAATTTATTGGGATAAATTTATACATCACTAATCTACAGGAACTGCCTCTAGGCAATCTGTGGACCACAGTATATTTGTGAGGTAATAAGTCCGAAGACACTCTATATACTGGGTCATAGGAATAGCCTATGGATAATCTACAGACATTTGTCTGTGGATATTTTATAGACAAAAGTAAACCAAAGTAGATTTATATGAGCCTATAGACTTTTGTATATAGACATTCTGCAGACATCGGTTTAAACGCATGAATTTTTATTAATCTACAGACCTTCTATACCCAATCTATAGACTTAGACTTTCTTGTAGACTAGTCTATAAAAACGAGTGTGGCCACTATTTCACAGATTGTCTATAGACCAGTCTAAAGAACTCAGCTATAGAACGTCAATTGATTTTATAGACAGATGTCTACAAACTTTATATAGACTATCTAAACATACTTTTGTAAGGGCACGACCATAATGACTTGACACATGCGCGCAGATATGTGACACGTGTGTTTGTTTACACCGGTCTGTCGTCGCACGTATACCTTTCTGTTCTCGTCGCGGTAGCCTCGCATGGTGACACAACGGAACACAGCACTTCAACCATCTTGAGCAACACGTTTCCGGCACAATTCACAACGCGCGGGCTGACTGCCACGCTAACTAAACGTCGCGCACCGGCGATCGCAGTAGGTAGCCACCCTAGTAGCAGACAGTGTCGTCTGCTGCGGCGCCCTAAACATGGTGGATTGGAGTAGTTCACGTGAAGGGCGCTTGGGGCGCTCTTTTACGAAAAGGGTCTATAGCAGCAAATCCCATGTCTGTTATAAGCAACACAGAAAAGATGAGCACACGTGGTTACTCGCTGAAAAGGTTTCAGTGGCGAAAAAGGCAGTCACATTACTAAGCTTTAACTTTAACTCTGCCTTTACATACAAAGTACACGCCAATGATCCGAATTTTCGGATACGTCAAAAGCTTCCTCTCGCCGATTCTGGTTATCGTCGACGCCTTACTTTACACTGCGTCCTATATCAGATCGACGAAAACAAGAAACGCTGTGAGCAACGAGAGCTCAAGTTGAATGTCTCCTGGGAATGAGTATATGAAAATCTTTCGCATTTGGTGCGAAATCATTTTGGTACCCACCTTCGTCGGGAGAGTTAAAGATTTCGCGGCAAAATAAGGGCGCATCATGAAACACACTTGTTTTTAGCGAAGGGGGGGGGGGGTATCTTGTTTACTTCGGTAACGACGACTAAAACACGAAAATGCACTTAAACCTCTCCCAGATTCTCTTATTACTTATTCAAGACGCGAAGAGCAACCTTAATGTCGCACAAGAGGGACATTCTAGGTCGAAAACCTTCGGATACGAATTTCCAAGAAAATATTTTCGAACCCCACATTCCAAGAACTGTTCAGGGCATCCGAGATTTATTGCTCCTACGGAGACGATTCAATGATATGCTAAGAAGTCATCTAAATCGAAGCTAAAAAACAAAACGCGTACGACGCATGGTCGAATATCTCAGTGGCGTCAGAAACTTTTGGTATGCTGGCAACATTCGCGGATGTCACATGCAGTACGCGCAAGCCGTCCTCTCTCGCAATCCAATGGAAGTTGCGAAGAAGCGCTGCCTAGCGGTGATAAGTGCTCAGATCTCGTCCCCGATTCCTTCCGCATGACCGCACCTGACTGGCTGCGAGCGTAATCGAGGCGAATAAAGACGCCGGATGTGCGAGCCGCCTGGTTCTCGAAGCTCTTCTATACCCAAGAACGCCTTTCTCTTAGAGTTTGTTTTGCTTATGTCGTTGTTGTTCCTTGGAATAGTCACTTTCTAAGTTTATTTTGAAGTCATACTTACATGTGCATACCATCTGACTGTCTTTGTGTGCGAATGAGATGGGCACTTTTTTTGTTCATGTTGGCGAACGCTTGCTCCTCTGCCTTTCCGATTCATCGCCTCGATGCGTTACCCTCTGAAATACAGGAATGGCCTAAATTATAAATAAAACATGCTTCCAATTATGAACTAGTGCTACAGGAGAAAAAGCCCGATATTTCTTTTATTTACCGGAACCCGTGTGAATGAAACTGTCTTGCGCAAAAAGTCACAATATCAGCAATTACGACGGATCTCATAACGCCCCACCACTAATGGCCCGGAATATCAGTTTTCGTGAAGACAGTCCCGCGCGAGTGTCTTGCATGATGTCCACAGAAGATATTCGGGCTGAGGCTGACTCTATATTCCGGTCCCAGTGGCGTTTACGAGTGCAAAACCTGTAAGATGCCCTCAGCGAAGCAGACCTCAGCGAGCTCACAGTTTTTTAGTCTCACAAAGACGTAACGCCATGCCCTCATATCACATTACCTTTAGGTGAATTTTTGCTTTGTGTGGGGACTTGGAGTGTTGTCGTTGTTTATGGGCTTTAACATCTTAAAGCCTCTTTAAGGCTATATGAGAGATGCTGTAGCGGAGGGCTCCGTATAATTTCGACCATTCATTAACGGCATTCTTTAAAGGCATGACATTCTGTAACGTGCACTCGCATCGCACAGCACACGTCCCCCTAGTATTTCGCCTCCACTGAAATGCGATCGCCACGACCTGGAACAAATGGAATTGTGATGTCAGGTGGTCCGAAGGCTTCGTATCAGATGCGAATAGGCTTCGTATCAGATGCTGGCCCGAAAGATGCAGGTTCGATGCTAGCAGGGACGACCGCATTCCGGGGCAGGAGAAAAAGCTAGAGGCCTGTGTACTTATATTAAGGAGCACGGTAATGAACATCCGGTGGTCGAAATTCCGGAGACCTCCACTACGGCATGCCTCATAATCAGATCGTGGTTCTGGCGCCTAAAAGTGCTGAAGTTATTTTTAATAGGTTTTACACAAAGAACACCCTGGTTGTTGTATCGCATATTCAGATTAATGAGCCTTCTTTAGTATTAAAACTGTTAAAGCATATCTCCCTACAAAAAATTGTCTTGCAAACATACATTTTTTTTAACGCTCAATTCTCAGAAGTTTTTTTTTAGTATAAAAAAGCAGTTTTCATTAAGACAACACTGATCGTGTTTCCATGTCTGTTTTTTTTTTCTGTGCTAGCGATGTTTAAGTTTAAAAAAAGCATAACCTGCGATGAAGTCATGTTAAATTGCAATAAGTTGCGCACAAAACCCACGCATCTCCACGAAGTGAATCATGACGAGTGGGCGAAGCTCTGGGTATCGTATGGGTGAGTAACCGTACGTTACCCGAGCGTTGCCCATTTAACGTAAAGTGAGTGACATAAAGTGACTTCAAGAGCCGACGACAAAGCTAGGTCCTAAGGTCCATAATGGCTACGTTGAAGTCGCCGACTAGTATAAAGGGTTTGTACTTATAGGCTTTCTATATTGCTCTGTCACAATTATGATTGATGTTCGTCTATTGTAAACGTTTTTTTTTATTCACATACACACATATATGTTTCCTCTATAGCAACGATTTTCTATATACCGTGATAGCCGACAGTGAGAGTCGACGACAAAGCTAGGTCCTAAGGTCCATAATATGTACGTTGAAGTCACCGACTAGTATAAAAGGTTTGTGCTTGTAGGTGTTTTATAATGTTTCGTCGGAATTATGATTGATATTAGTCTAGTTTTAAACCTGATGTTTCGATTTTACACGGTGCTGTGCCGTGAGCGCTGACAACAAACAACGGACAAGCCTCGACCCTAAGGTGCTTCGCCCCTAAAACGAATAGAAGTTAGCATGTTGTAATGGTAGCGTACCACCATCCCATCACTGTGCTTTTGGTTGCTAAAGTTAGAGGGTTCTCACGCAGTAAATATCCTGAAACCTCTCGGTGTTCCTTCTAATGCACCCCTGCTTTGGTGCTTTATATTTTTCATGGAGTTAACTTACATAGAGCACGGTGTCGAGCAAGGCCCGAAGCTTCCGTGCTTCATTCAGTGAATAACACGCCTTTACGAGCAATAACGCTTTGCGCGCGCTACACGCTTACACCAGCAGAACCGAGAGAAACGCCAAACACGCCGACATTGGAACGCTCGAGACTATTCGGCCACCGACTGAAGCGCAAATAGAGCTGTCACATTCGAACCCTGTGTCTGCATGGGTGCAATTTGAACAGCGAAGCTGTTAAGCAAATCAATCCTTGTGCATCCCGTATCAAAAAACTATTATCATCGTAAACGTGTTTGCGCCACGGAAATTGGGTAAATCCCACTGCTCACCACTGGTCCACTAAAAATGAAGAAAAAAACTATCGTCATCAAACGGGTATGTGTCGCTGTACGGCCTATCAGAAAAGTATCATAATCATAAACGGGTATGTGCCACAGAAATTGGATAAATCCCACAATACACAACATCCCCTAAAAAGGAATAAGGCAACAGTTAGCCGAAGAAATGGCTGCGAAGCGACGGCTGCGAGCCGAAGACCCCGAGTACGTACAAGGAGGGAATACTAGGGAACGGGAAAGGCAACGACGGCTGCGAGAAGACCCCGAAGCGGTGAAGGCCCTACGCCAACGACGACGTACCCGTAGATATATGAGAGGTGCGAACGCATTGCCTGCATGGTGTGAACTGAAAAAAAAAATTAACCCGACATTTAAAACCTGCAAATGCGCTTCGTCACACTCATTGTCTGACCAAACCAAAACCAGCCAGAATCGTCTATAAGGTATCACGTTCAATATAGTAAAACTTGGGCTTGTCGTTTAACATCAGCGCCGTGGTGACTAATCTTTCTTGTCCGCTTCAGGACTGCGCGCTGTTTTTTTTTACAATAAATCATCACAGTGCATGCAGGCACACCCCCCCGCCCCACTTCGCCTGATTCGCCACACCATCCATATTTTAGCGGCGCTATAACAGGCGGCCATTTACGGTACGGTAGATCAACTAATTCTGTGGGAACAGCTGCTTACGGGGCATCGCGCAGCTCACCGCGGCAAATTGGAATCATTAATTGTTCGACGAAGAAAAAAAGTGATAATGAAACATCGAAAGTGCTAAAGCTGGTGCTATACAATCACTTCGAAAAAGAAGCTAAGCTTACATAAGATATGTCCGTACCATTAAGTTACGGTTGCATAGTCGTTGAGATTAAAAAGCTACAACTCCCATAACATGAATTCAAACCCCCAATAACATGAATATTCTGTGGCCAAATGCCTGTGCAAATCAACGAGGACACGATTTGCTCAAACATTTGAAACTACTGCTTCTAATGTTGAGCAATTCTCGGCTCTCGCCTCAATGAAATAGGCACAGGGGGCGCGTAATTTGATATTCTTGCATTCTTAATCGCAAGAAATAGAAACAAAACTTCTGCAACAGCGTAAAACAATGCTTACTCCCACGATCACGTACTCATATCATCTGCTGGTCTTTATTTTTTTCAGTCGAAAAAAAAGGGAGCCATCCATTAGAACGAGTAATCCAATTTTCACTCATAATGACTTTCCGTCACCCGTCTTTTTTGTTATCACAAGGCGCGCAAGAAACGCGTAGGCCTTAGCATTTCACTTAGCACTTAGCATTTCAAGTCGGTGTTTGCGGCTATTCAATTATTCTCCCCTGGGTGCTATTCGGCGCTTCTTTTCAGCTTCGTTAATCCGCGGAAGAAGATATATGAGGCTTTTATTCCTTGTTGATTTTTGATTATTAACGCGATAGCGTTAAAGAGCTCGTTTCGTAGAAATTCCGGTGTTGGCGGCGGCGTCGGAGTCGATGTCGTTGTTTGTGAGCGAGAAATCATCATCTTGTCCGCGACGGAAAAATCAAGAAAGATGCAAATAAAACTATTAATAAAAATCTTGGGTTCGAGTGACAATCGAACCCACGCCGTCTGTGTGGAAAGAAGGTGCTCTACCACAGAGCCACGTTATTGCTTGAAACTGCTTCGGAAAGAAAACACTATCTTAATGTTATGTTGCGAAAGGATTCTCCTTAACGCATGTAATATTGCGTGGCGCAAGCGTGCAATCACGCCAGGCGTCAAAACCTGTGAATTGCGCAACGAGTGGGTGTTCTAAATGCCCACCCATTACAAAGCACTCAGACATATTTATTCATCCTCAGCTGCAAAACCATAAAACAAAGTGGGCAGCTGCGTAGGTTCGCGTGTCGCCTTACAGACGCGTGGTGGGCCCTTCGCTGATTCGCGAAAGGAATAATTATGGCGTAGTGGGCAGTTAGCAACTGTGCTTGCCGTAGGCATTCTAGAATTGGTTGAATCGGCCAATGTTACGCGCACACTCTTTCGTTTCCTTACGGCACGGTTGAGGCAAGCACCGAGAACCGAAGCGAGGCTAGCCATTGAGAAGGCGATGCGCACGGGGCCCGATTACGCTATCGCGTTCTATTCTTGAAGACGAAGCTCAAGCGTCCTCCAAGTTTTTTTTTTTTTTTTTTTTTTTTTTTTTTTTTACAGCGAAAGCTGTTATGAGATCATTTCACCGGCCGTTTTTGGCGCCGTAGTTGTCCGCCGCCGCCGCCGCCGCCGCTGCCGCCGCCGCCGCCACCGGTGTCCGTAACCAGTATCGCTCGAAATAAGAAAAAAAACGAAATAAGAAAAAAATTCCAGGATGGAACGAGGTTCGAACCTGGGCCCTCTGCGTGGGAGCCCAGTATTCAACCTCTGAGCCATGCCGGTGCTTGAAACTGCTTTGCAAAAAGGTCCTATACAGGCCTCATGTCGGGAAGGAACCACATTAGCAAATGCAATATAGCGTGGTAGAAGAGTAAAATAAGCACCAAGCGTCGCACAACGCGAATTCTGTAACCAGGCGTCACACCATGCGAATTGCGCAACGAGTAGGTTGTTGAATGCTTCCAACCCATTACAAAGGGCTCTGCCATAATTCTTCATCGTCATCAGGCACAGCATCAATAAAGTGCGCATAATGCCTTACATGAATTTAGCAGGTACCAACGCTCTCCGTAGAATGACGAAAAATGGCACAGTGCCTGCTGCCCTACTTCTCAAAAATTACAATGATTTATAGCGTAGTGGGTTCCTCGCAAGTGCACTTGTATTGGTTGCCAAGGAAGCCCATAAGCGCATGATCCATTTCCTCGGGGTCTCAGTAAAGTTCTTCGCCCCCCCCCCCCCGTCTCTCTCCCACGTCAACGTATGTTATACAGTATGACGGGAGAGGGAAATAGCGATCGGGCATCACCCAATGCAAATTACATAACTGGTGGGCCGTTTAAAGCTTCCAACTCATTACAAAGAGCTGAGCCTTAATTCTTCATCGTCATTAGTCGTCGCATCAACAAAGTTCACATAATGCCTTACAGACGTGTAGCTGGTGCCTCGCTTCTCCGCAAAATGACAAATAATGGCTTGGAAGGTGCTTCCCAACTTCACAAAAATTGTGATTTATGGCGTAGTGGGTACCTTGCTAGTGTACTTGTATTCTAGCCCCAAGAGAGCTTACAACGGGCTCTAGAAACGCCGCTCTTCCAGCTTTCGCTGTGACTGTGCTGCGGTTTCAGCGCAGGCCTGGTGTTTATTATTTTTTTTTTAACGCTCGTGTTTTTTACATGCCCTCGTCGCATGCGCTTTCTGAAAATTTCAAATCCAGCTTTCATCAAAAAGTAGGTTGGTTTTTGTGGACATTCTTCAGCATCACCTGGAGTTTCTCCCACTAAAACGTATCTACAAATGTCCTACTTAATAATACGTCCGCATTTACACAAACCTGAGTTTTAGTTAAATTACTGTGACGTGGCATACTTCGATGCGGGACAGTTTCGACAATGTGGTCCGGAGTGGCGTGACATATTAAGGTACTATAGCGCCTGCTTACAACGTGGTAAGTTTACGATGGCTGAAGTGCGGTTGTGGCTGTTTAAGACACGATAGACTCAGGCATGCGAAACAAGCGATAGTGTAGTAAGTCATGATTACTAACCTGCAGCGCAATAGAGTTGTCCACGAGGCAAACGCATCACATTGTAATGGCAACTATAGCGTTTCTTTCTGCTCTTCATCACACATATTCATATGCATTTACAACTTTTTTTTTCTAATTTAGTTGTCGTTGACTCAATGTATCTGTGTTCTCGAAGCACAGTTTACAAATGGCCCTTCTACCGGTATAAAAAAAGATGCACACTGCTAGACACAATCATGTCTGTAAACATGGCTGTAAAGGCACATTTTATGCGTAATTTGGCTTCATTTCCTCTATATACAGCAGCATACTATTCTCACGTTCAGCTGTCTAGCGATCTATGCAACGGTTTTAGGCCTAACCACATTGCACGCAATGGGTATATAGTAATGGACAAGCAATTGGCTGAAAGCCGCAGTGACTCCTGTGTCTTTGCAACACGATACGCCAAATGCTCGCTACGCCATTGATCAAGCTTAGGTGGTTTGCCACAGTGGATAGCGAGTATTGTGGAGAATATCTAATGCCACAGAATGCAGTGCGACAGTCGCCCCTGCATGGATAGTCTAGTTTTCTCCCGGGTGTCTCGTTGCCCAGTGCTCGCCATATCTTCACGCCGGAACATTGTAGAAACTGCGTACTGTTTGAGAACTTGAGTCGTCGTGCCAATTAGAACTGCAGAGTTGCGGCGGTGGATGACTACTCGCCGTGATACCAGCTCTCAAATGACGCTATGCATGCTTCTCACCTTACACAGAGCCTTCTGCTCCGGTATCGCAGCAACCGAGGATTATTTTACAGAGCGAATCAGCGGACACGAGTGATGATCGGGAAGTTTCCCAAGCTTTATTGTAAGCCATACTACATATGTGTAACTACGAAACCACACATTAATATAATCTGCAAATGCATGTTATCCTACTCCTCGACTTCGTCACAATGCGAGCCCGCTGGCTCTTTCCGGACAGTCTCCTGAAAGATTTCAGTGCTAGATTATTTCATTTTATTCGGTATTCCACTGTGAAGATTTGCAAACCTGCCATTAGAAAGTGAAGGCGAAGAGAATAAGGTAAAGGTGCAAGCGTTAGGTCCGCTATCCTACATAAATGAAAGGGAAACGAAGAATACGCTACTCACAAAGAAAGCAATGATCCCTGAACCTATATCCGAAACTGAAATACAAGGGCTGACAGGGACTCCTCCGGAATATGCCTTCATACCTCTCTAGTGTAACGCAATATACGCGTAACGCTACATGCAAACCTTTTGGTGCTAGCATTGATCTTGAATAGATGACTGATTAATAATATCTCAGTAAACACAAAGTACGGAAGGTGAGAACATTAAGGCGAGTTTGTGCCATCCCATTAGTACGCTTTTAGAGGTCTTGCGTTTTGAAGTTTGAGGAGCTCTGTAAAACACTCAGTGCTACATGTCGCTCCTCGAACCTTAAAATACGGGTCGCCGCAGGCCTGAGGATTAAAACCTGTAATCGTGTACACTCGCGGCTTGTCATTTAGCTTTATTTCACAACTTTATTTCAAAACGTCATGCACAGCTTCAATGGCGCATCACCCAAGAAGTTCAAACGTGCTCTCGAAGGCAGCGACAAAGTAACATCCGCAGCCTATACTTCCCTTGAGAGCAGCATACTGCTTGTGTTCGGGTCGGCCCATTGTCATCTTTACGCTCCTTACAAGTGCATCGATTGAGAAGGTATTCCCGAGTTAAAATTCAGGCCGCGCTTGGACACCTTGGCGAGGAACGTGCACGGCCTGCGTTGACATACTTTACGCGTTTCGGCGCGAAGCCGGCCGTTCTTCACTGAACTGCCTTCGTACAATCGAGTCGCAGGGCACGCAGCCTCTGCGGAGACCAACGTGTGTCGTCCCTGTGCGTCAGTTGGTGTCCCTCCGTTGTTGCAATATAATGCACAACGACGCTCACAGCAATGGAGACGTACCCCGAGTGAAGCAACAAAAGATAACGTGTAAAAGCGGACCACTGGCATCTATCAAGAACGACAAACCAACTCTGACCGGCAAACACGGCACATACAAAGAGAAGGACGAGGTAACTTTGTAAAGGAAAAGAAACAAAGAACAACGCCGTGTTTCTTTGCGTGCGTGTGCGTGTGTGTGTGTGGTGTGTGCGTGTGCGTGTGCGTGTGTGTGGGTGTGTGTGTGTGTGTGTGTGTGTGTGTGTGTGTGCGGGTGTGTGTGTGTGTGCGCGCGGGTGTTGTGTTTGTGTGTGTGTGTGTGTGTGTGGGGTGTGTGTGTGTGTGTGTGTGTGTGTGTGTGTGTGTGTGTGTGTGTGTGGTGTGTGTGTGTGTGTGTGTTGTGTGAGAGTGTGCGTGTGTGCATGTTTGAGAGGCCATAAACCACAATCGCATCGTAATGACTCAAGAGATCAAGACCAAGAAGAAGCAGGCGACTATACAACAAAAGAAGGGCCGAGAAGAAGGAAGTAGGTAGAAACCAGCGTTTTATCTTTATTAAAACCCTTCACGAAAAGCTCTTTGTATGCACGTCTATTTAAGCGCGAGGCGGCCGCCGTCTCTCGAGCTGTACCAACGATTTTGAAGAGTTCCCCGAAAGCTTTCCCTTTCTTGCACAATCACCGCACTATTTTTTTCTGATTTGTCATTGTTACTAAACTGAAAGATAGTTCCACTCCCGCAATGCAAGCGCATAATAACTGATCTTCATAGGAATAGTGAAAACAAGATGTACCGTTGAACAAAGATGTAGAAAGATGCATTTCTTGGCATTCTTAAACCGCGATGCGCTACTTTCGCTAAGGCGTACCAGAATATACAGAATGTGGACAACTCCAACAGCAACAAACAAAAAGCAACAAGCTTTTGAAGCGACATGTATATCGCGTCAGTTTATACCCTTGTTCTTATGTTCTTGCACTAAACTGTTTCATTTCATACCATTCACGACGAAATGTTGATGCAGACAAGCTGCACGTTCCAAACGAGTTTCTGCGTACAAGCGACTTAAGGCAAAGCGGCTGCTTCGAGCGGGGAGTATGTTTTTGTGCGCATAAAGAACAAAACGCTCAAGTTTGCCAGAACATTGTGAACTGCGGAATTAATATACCATTAGCTTTTCAGAGAAGACTTAGCTTTATTGAATTTGTCGAAAGGAAGGCTATCCACGTGAGCAAGCCACTGTTTTCCGCCTTGTCAAGTCGACACCACTCGTTTTACTATACGGCCGCGACGCGAATTTCCATTGTGCTTCGCTGGTACAATTTGCGCGTTATGAATAGAATAACAGGAATGTGAGGAAAAAGAACGAATGGAAAAAATATGCATTTTTTTTCTTACGTTTATTTCATTCCTCCAAAAAATAACGAAGTCATTTAATGCAAAATGGCTTCGATATTTTTCAAACCAGTGGAGGAAAATTACGTAATTTTGTAGTTAACATCCGTGCCTTACTTGTCTCTACTCTCCTCCTCTACTACGCAATC